>NC_043007.1:173801-183801 GCF_006345805.1 Octopus sinensis | reverse complement strand
GGGAAAGGGAACTTACGATTATATTAATACCCCAATACTTGATTCTAATACTTTTTTAAAAACTACCCTGGAAAATGAAAAGCAAATTGTTTTCGGCTGGATTAGAAACCAGAGCGTAAAGATTCGCAAGTAAATACCGCTTAGTATCGTGTCTAACGACTTAGCGATACTGCAGATCAAACAACGTTACATTTATTGAATATTGATTTCTTCAAAATCATAAGGTCTTCAATTTGGAGAAATAATATAGTCATTTATAATCGACCTCCTGTTCTTGATGGTTACTTTATTTTATCGACTCCGGAAAGATGAAAAGCAATGTTGATCCTGGTGGTATTTGAACTAAGATAATAAAGTGCCTTCACTAAATGCTGCGAAACATTTTGTCCGGCGCTCTAACAATATCGACATCTGCTGTCCTTTTATATATCGAATATTTATAACACAAATCTGTCGATATTGTGTTTACTCAGGAAACTATAATAGTCTAATGATAGTTTTTTTCACACTAATCATAAAACGTTAATAGTAATCAAACACAGCATAGATGTACACAATTCCTCATTATGACTAACAGAAATATGTTGTTCTCTTAAAACATATTCTCGTTCTTCTAAGAAAACTGAAGTACAATCTATTCTTTCTTATTTTTTTCCTATTCATACAATAGTGTTTTAACAAAAGACATATATCTGTATGGTCAATTCTCTTTCCAGTAATTATAAAGCAATTCTCAGCGCTAAACAACGTAATTACGCAGTATTTCAGACGACATATTAATTGTCCATTAAGCTGATCGAATTGAGGTTATTTCCTATATTGTCATTTAAGTGATGGCCATTTTCGTAAATTGCCCAGAATCAAAATGTGGCACAACTGATAAGTTAAGATTCCACACCCCCTCTTTATCTGTGTCACAGCCACTACCTAACGGTAATGGTCCTCCATACATGACTATAAATTATTTTATGATTTACTTATTTTATTCATTTATTTATGTTCCATTTATTCATTTATTTATTGTTTTATACTGATTTCGAATTTTGGCACAGGGCCAGCAATCTCGGATGGGGGACAAATTGATTATATCGACTCCAGTGCCGTGCTGGAGCTTAATTTATCGACCCCGAAAATATCAAAGGCAAAGTCCATCTCGGCGGAAATTGAACACAGACAAAATGCCGCAAAGCACTTTGCCCGGAAGTGCTAACGATTCAACCAGCTTGCCACCTAATTTATCTTTTTATATTGAAGAGCAACTCAGACAAGAAAAACGCCCATTCTTGAAAACAGAACTTGAACTGGACACTAATTCTCACTATGAGTTATAACCGATTAATTTTTCATGGAGGAATAAGAAATAAAATGTGAAATATTGTACTAAATGAAACGCTGTGAGAAGGATAAAATGATGAGATACAGAAATTCCAACTATATATATTATATATATATATATATATATATATTATATATATATATATATATATATATATATATATATATATAGTTGGAATTTACAAACAAACAAGAACCGAAAGACGGGTGTGTAAACAACAAACAGATGTATTAGTTTAACGCTCGGGAAGTGAGAAAGTCTTTTACGTTTCGAACCTACGCTCTTCAACAGGAAGGAACTCAGAAAGATAAAGAAAAAAATATTTAGTGGCTAGCGATCAATCATGGCGAATACATATATATATATATAATATATATATATATATATATATATATATGTATATATGTATACATGAGGAAAGATCGTTATTAAATAGCGATCAAATCAAGTGGCAGCTTGGGGTGGGAAAGACCATATCGGTTATAATAATTATTAAAATTATAAATAAGGGTATCTAAGAGATACCACTCTGCTGTATTGAATACTTGATGTGGATTTAGAGTCAGGTCTTGACTGCTATTTCAAGCATGACGGTATCTCTTAGATACTCTTATTTATAATTATACATACATATACATATATATACATACCATAATACTATATATATATATATATATATATATATATATATATATATAATATGATGTGACCTAGTGTGTACTGTTGGCGATTTTTTTCCTCTGTCTTCCCTGCTCTGGATCTTCCTTCTCCTATGTTTCCGACAAAGAGCTCCGCTCGAAACGTTAAACCCTCCTTCTTTCCTTCTTTCCACGTCCTCGTGTTGTTGTGTTTTTTTGTGCTTCTTGTTTTGATTAACTATATATATATATATATATATATATATATATATATATATATATATATATATATAATATAATAAATATTAGGGAATAAATCCAAATTTACGGGGAAAAATCAGATTAGGATTGAATCCAATTTTATAGTAAAATATAATATAATATTAATTAGAGACAAAACCACTATTATGCAAATCAAATAAAGAAAGACTTAATCCAATACATAAAAAATTTTATATAAATTAAATATAATTAAGATATCCACTACGATCGTCTTGTCACTTCTATTGACATTCATCAGGTGGTTTCAAGACTTTTATGTATACATACATACACACATACACACATATATCTATCTATCTATCTATCTATCTATCTATCTATATATATATATATATATATATATATATATATATATATATATATATATATATATATATATATACACATATATTTATACATACACATAAACAACATATATATATATAGAGAGAGAGAGAGATATATACATACATATATATATGAACACATTCATATACATTTCATTTTAAAGAATTTGACTCAGCTCCATATTATCGTGAATGCAGGTCATATTTTCCAGACATTAGAGGCATTGAGTGCTACCTTTCTTTTTTACTTTTCTTCGCTCACTTGCATATAATATATATATATATATATATACATATACACGCATTCACGCATAGACGAACAATCCCAAACACATCTAAATGCTTATGAAATCCATCTGACGTCATGTGTGCTTATATCCATGTATATGTATATTATACATTTATGGCGTCGTCATCAAAATATACAGATTCTATTTTATGGATACCTGTGCAGGCACGCTCTGTGTGGCTGTGCGAGTATACGCATGCGTGCTACGTGCTTGCTTAAAATGCATAGTATCAACCGAGAAAATTAAATAATTATTTTTCTCGGTCGACTTTCATCAAAATATCATTTGCTGTAACAAAGAGTTAAAATTCCAATACTTCCAGTCAATTCCACTGGGAGGCTTTAGTCAGTTGCACTTAAATATTGTCTGTATCTATAGCAATATATTTGATATGATGCAAAGTTAAATGTTTATACAAACTAGACAGTCTATTTTACTTGAAGCAATGACATTTTATCCGCACTGTCCTTCAACGTTTGAAATAACGGTGAATATCATTGAGTATTAGGCTGTCGGTGCTAATGGTCACATTCGGAATAAGTAAGTTAATTATTCAAAGATTCATTATTGCCTAGCAACCATTTTAGGATTTTAGCTGGCCAAGTTGGCTATTACACTATTTGGTATTAAATGGACAGTCGTGCTTTTAATACATCCAGACTGTTGGCTCTGAAATTTTCACTTTTCTAACATTCTCCCATCGTATAAATGTCTAACGTGTTGTAGGCGAGAATCGAATGATAGATATATGCATTTCTAAGACTGAATATTGGATTAAAATTCAGGCAAGCAGTGTTTTCCGGGAGTAGAACCTTAGTTGGCGGCGCAGGTTGATTTGTCTTCCGGATAAAACTAACTTCAGAAGATTCTATGTGGTGGTTTGATTTATTATATAGCGAAGCCATTTTACCCTTCGCACTTCAAAGAAAAGAAGGGAAGTTGCCTGATAGAGAGATGAATTGGTCACAGTTGGAATATCTTTGATTTTAAGCCTACTCATTCAAAACTCAGCAGGAGCTAAATAACAATCAAATACCTGACGCGTTTAATGTCATTGAGTAAAGCATACGCCTTTACAATTTTATTATGTTTCCGTATGAATGCTTAGCTCTGAGCGTAATAAGGAACAAATTGTAGATAAATTCTAACGTTGCTAATTTGAAACATATATATATATATATATATAATATAATATATATATATATAATATATATATCAGTCTTCATGATACCTTATTAAACGGATAAAGTTATATGTTTGCTTTACTCAAACATGAGCACGCGGTTTCGAATTCTACTATGAAATTTGACATGGATGGAGCCTATTTCTCTGTATATTATTTGAGAAATTGCTATAAGTATTGAAAACAAATGAATTACTTGTGAATATTTCAGGGTTACATTACTGTCTGAACCATCGATAAAAAGAGAAAATTGGGCGCGTTTGCAACAATTAATTTATAAAAGACATCTGGAAGGTTTCAGAATGTTCTGTCGTTTTGAGAAGTGAACAATGGGAAGTTTCTGGTGTCTTCCCTTATCTGAAAGTGAAGATGAGAGAAACAAAGGAACGTGTGGGTGATGTTTGGATCATAAGCCAGCAAAGTTCCTTGATAAACGAAATGGATTAAGCTTTCAGTGACATAAGTGGTTTTTCTTTAGTTATTCATGGAACACAATTCGGTGCCCATCAATTTTCGTGAATTTTGGTAACATAGAGAGCTTCATACTGCTATATTTTTTCCCTAACCATCTGTAAGACGACATGTGCAGAAGGAACCTAAAACGGGAAGAGAATTTCTGAGGACAATTCCTGAGGAAACTGGATATAAGAAGTTTAGTGTATAATTAATACGCAGAAATCAATAAGGGCATAAAGATGATGTAATCAATGACATTAGGCGAAGTGAAAGTACTTGTAACTAAGTAGTTCAAAGAAGCAATAGCAGTAATAATATGGCAAAAGCGAAATGTGCCTGTGAGTTGGCACATTGTCATAAAAACTTCTTCAGTGTATAACTCTTTTACTCTTTTACGTGTTTCAGTCATTTGACTGTGGCCATGATGGAGCACCGGTTTTAGTCGAGCAAATCGACCCCCGGATTTATTCTTTGTAAGTCTAGTACTTATTCTATCGGTCACCTTTGTCGAACAGCATCGGTTGTCAGGCGATGTCGAGGGACAAACACAGACACACACACACACGCTCACACGCACACACACACACACACACACACACAAACACACACACACACACACACACATATATACGACGGGCTTCTTTCAGTTTCCGTCTACCAAGTCCACTCACAAGGCTTTGGTCGGCCCGAGGCTATACTAGAAGACACTTGCCCAAGGTTCCACGCAGTGGACGGAGGTGTGTATTGTTAGAAGTAATAAAAAGGAGGCTGCCACAAACAAGATTTCAGTTGGTTAATCCGTGTTGTCAGGTGTATTGTCAGCCATCATAGCGCCGGATAGAATGCATCACGGTATTTCTTCCGATTTTCTGTTCTATGAATTCAACATCCACCGTGGTCAACTTTGCCTTTCGAGGTTGTTAAAACAAGGTATCAGTGCAAGGCGATGGATTGGCGGAGCTGTAAAAACGTCGGACCGGATACTTTGTGCTATTTATTCCGGCACTTTACGCTCTGAGTTCAAATACTACTTAGGTGGTAGACTTAACGCACCACCCGGTATATAAGCACCAATTGATCTGTTGGTAACTTTCACAGGGTCCACGCTGTTGCAAAAAATTCCCACCTGGTTTTCCATCAGAATAAAAAATAAAAATAACGACTGCCGTTCTATCCAGTGAATTTAGCTATCACTCAAACACCTTGTATTTTTAAAACTAGGGATGCATAAGTCTGAATCCTGGATATAATTTGATTAATAAATACAAAGAAACGTTTGTATATAAATTAAATATAGGCACAGGAGTGGTTGTGTGGTAAGTAGCTTGCTTACCAGCCACATGGTTCCGGGTTCAGTGCCACTGCGTGGCATCTTGGGCAAGTGTCTTCTACTATAGCCTCGGGCCGACCAAAGCCTTGTGAGTGGATTTGTTACATGGAAACTGAAAGAAGCCCATCGTATATATGTATATGTATATGTGTGTGTGTTTGTGTGTCTGTGTTTGTCCCCCCCCCAACATTGCTTGACAACCGATGCTGGTGTGTTTACGTCCCCATAACTTAGCGGTTCGGCAAAAGATCCCGATAGAATAAGTACTAGGCTTACAAAGAATAAGTCTTGGGGTAGATTTGCTCGACTAAAAGAGGTGCTCCAGCATGGCCGCAGTCAAATGACTGAAACAAGTAAAAGAGTAAAAGAGTAATATTTTGGTTTATATTATTGTGTATAACTTAATCATATTATTGAATATGTTGTTTGGCGCTGGTAATATAAAAAGCGGAAGGCAAATGCGTTCTTAAAAAGTTTTTTGTTTCTTTTTGGGTTTTGTGCTGTGCGTGTCATTGATGTCATCTTTGACTTTCATCCTTATAGATTCGATAAGATAACTGCCAGTCAAATACTAGAGTCGATAACTTCAACTATTCTCGTAATGCAGTTTTGTCTCTTTCTGCTGACGTCGAAAATTATTCTATAAATGCTTTCCATGCATGTTGTACTGCTGATATCTCTCTCTTCATATCTCCACTGTATCATATCGAAGCAGTGGTTAGTTCTGTAAGGCAATATGTTCTGAACGAAACCCAATGTGTATCTCAGACTTCTGTTTGCGAGTGGAACTTACATCTATGCTAATATTACAGAAATAGTTACTTTTTAGTGCAAATTCGATTTTACTTTTGAATCGCATAAATCAAAGACGTCTTCTTTTTTCGGTTTTCTTAATGTTCCATATAATTCCCTGAACTCTGAGCCAAGCCCCGAAGGTCTTTGGGTCACTACTTTCGTTTCTTAGTTATTCATTAGTAATTTTTTATTTGTTTTAGTATTTTCTTGTTCGAAGCTACCTCCTCATGAATTGTTTATGAGTTTTAGCAGCAGGATATCAACAAACCTCAACCGCTTAATCTAGTTCGCCTTCTACCTAAATTTCGTACAATTGTTTTTAATACTACGACGAGAATAGACAGAGAGAGACAGAGAATGAGCAAGTGAGAGAGAGTGAAGAGACAGAGAGTCACAGAAGCAGAGCGAGAGAGCGAAAGATGGAGAGTGTATGTGTATGTGAAACAGAGAGAGCAATGTTGCAGAGTTAGTAGAATCGTTAGAAAATATTACCAGACATTCGACTCGAAACATTTTCTAATAAAAATTGATTTAGGTATTCAATTATTAACCACAATGTTTAGAATGAAACTTGTTAGAAATTAAGAAACTGTCCGAAAAAATTCAAGTACATTGGGATAAGATGATAAAGTATTTTGTCGTCGTATGATTAAGAAGTTCGCTTCGCAACTACGTGGTTTGAGGTTCAACCCTACACCGTGACATCTTGGATGTGCTTTATTAAAGTCCCAGACCGACCAATGTCAATAACTGAATTTGGCACAAGGAATCTTTTCTACTCTAGGTACAAGGCCCGAAATTTTTCGGCAGGGGACCAGTCGATTAGATCAACCTTAGTGCAAAACTGGTACTTAATTTATCGACACCGAAAGGATGAAAGGCAAAGACGACCTCGGCGGTATTTGAACTCAGAACGGAACGTCAGACGAAATATTTATTTCTTTACTACCCACAGGGAGCTAAATAGAGAGGAGACAAACAAGGACAGACAAACCGATTAAACCGATTACGTCGACCCCAATGCGTAACTGGTACTTAATTTATCGACCCCGAAAGTATGAAAGGCAAAGACGACCTCGGCGGTATTTTGAACTCAGAACGGAACGGCAGACGAAATACTGCTAAGCATTTCACCCGGTGTGCTAACGTTTCTGCCAGCTCGCCGCCTTAGTGAATTTGGTACATAAAAAACTGTGTGTAACCCATTCGTATATATATATATAAACGTGTATATATATGTGTGTGGGGGGGAGTTGTATGTGAGGGTTTGTGCGCGTATATATATATATATATGTGTGTATGTGTGTGTGTGTGTGTATGTGTGTGTGCTTGCATCTCTTGAAAACCGGTGTTCATGCAGTTACGGCCCATAACCTAGCGTTTCAGCGAAAGATCCTAATACAGTTTGTACTAGATATAAAAAACAAATTCAAGAACAGGGGCGCGAAATTTTAGATTAAACCTTCAACTTGTCGCAGAATAATTACAGTCCAGTGTCTGTAACAAGTAAAATTCAGAAACAATAATAAAGAAACGATAGATTTGAGGATTTGGTAAAGTGCTTAGTGAAATAGTTCTTTATTTCTCCATTAACGTTTAGGTGAGACAAAGCCGAATCATTATCTCCGCTTCAATTTCCTGTCTTCATTATCTTTGCTCTTTTGTTACTAGAAACTTTAGAAATGCAATAAATATCAATCTTCTATAGCGTTTATATTATATTCCAAATCATTAAAATCACCCAGAATTAACACTAGCACTGACTGTAAATTTATAGTGATTCCCAATATAATTTAGAAAGTAAGGTGATTAAAGAATCATATCGTTTGCGGTCTGTAGAGGTATTAGTTCCTTAATGAGTTTTAAAACTGAAATCTTGAAATCCAAAGTGAAGCCCAACATATAACATGATGTCATATTTTAATTTGATATTAACCATTATTAACGAGAACCGAATAAATTAATGCTTGTGATAAACATAAATTTACGAGAGTCTGTGGTAAATATGAATTTCGGCGATTAAATAAAGAAGCGTAATGTGGGTTATATACTAAGATGTCCTGTCTTCAATCAAATGTTGTGTGACACCTAACCTAAACGATCTCTTCACTCACCACTTTTAATCCGCGCATTCTCCCCATTTTTTATCTTTATTTTATTTTATTTTTTTTTGTTCTTTTCTTCCCTTTTACGATCCCTCTTGATCGAAAACCTACACCACCCCTTTCTTTGTTTCTTTTGTTTTTTGTTTTTTTCATCGCCCAAAAGAAAAGCTCTACCTTGTAACTTCTCCCATCAGTGTGCAGCCCAGTGTGGCCAATAAAGAAACTTATCTTTTACTTGTTTCAGTTATTTGAAGAATTTTTAGTCGAATGAATTGACCCCAGTAACATTTTTAAAGCCTAGTACTCATTTCATCATTCTCGCTTGCCGAACCGCTAAATTGGGGGGCCTTAAAAACATACATTTATATATATATATATATATATATATATATTATATATATATATATATATATTATATAGAGAGAGAGAGAGAGAGAGAGAGAGAGAGAGTAAATTAAGTGTATGATTAATTTATGGAATGAAGTTCTACAAATCCAATCATATTTATGAAAAATGGAGAAGATAAGATGTTAAAAAGCTATAAGAAGATTATTCATTTATTTTAGAATCTTCAAATATCAAAGTACTCATCAATGCGGAGAAAATAATAAGGATTTAAAAAGAGAGCAGAGAAGTTGTATATATGTTTATCTGTACCTATCCATGTGTGATAGTAATGGTTGTCACGTCAATTATTAAAACACAACCTTTTAGACACGTATATATATTTGCATATGTATGTATGTGCATATATATATATATAATCAATTCGTGGTTAGAACGTCGAGCTTACGATCGTGAGGTTGTGAGCTCGAATCCCGGACCGGGCTGTGTGTTGTGTTCTTGAGCAGGACACTTTATTTCACTCAGCTGTAGAAATGAGTTGCGGCGTCACAGGTGCCAAGCTGTATCGCTGCCCCTTTGCCTTTCCCTTGGATAACACTGGTGGCGTGGAGTAAGGAAGGGCGGTATGCATGAGCGACTGCTGGTCTTCCATAAATAACCTTGCCTGAACTTGTGCCTGGGAAGGTAACTTTCTAGGTGCAATCCCATGGTCAGTCATGACCGAAGGGGGTCTCAGAGATATAATCAATTCAACGAAGAAACAATTAAAGAAAAAGACGGAGAAAAAATAGAAAAAAGAAAAAGAGAACGTTAAGACATGCACAAGAATTAGATATATATATATGATATATATATATATATATATATTATATCTTAATCTATATCTTTATATTTTCAAATTTTGAGATGTCGAG
>NC_043007.1:158801-168801 GCF_006345805.1 Octopus sinensis | reverse complement strand
AAAATACCACTCAAGCCCTGGAATCAATATAATTATCCAAAATGCATCGGTTAATGCCAAACAGTAAGGTTAATATTTAGAATATTTAAGGCTATGAAGAGATACAATCTATAGTGTGCCGTACTAAATATCTTTATGTCCTAAGTTCTAACTTCAAATTGTTTTGGAAACTGACGCAGAAGATATCAATATTGTACAGATTACAATGTAAGAAAGAATATTATTATTTCTTTTTTTTTTTTTTGCAAAATAGAAGTGTAGTGATGTGTGTGTGAAAACTTATTGTTGTTATTATATATATATATATATATATATATAACAACTGCAATAACTTTTCACACACACGCACACACGCACATATATATATTATATTATATATATATATATATATATATATAATAATATACTAACAACTAATGTAGGATAACATTTTTTGGGAAAAAAACAATTATCAATGGCCAGCATATCAAAAAATACCTTTCAAGGTTAAATTTATAAATAACTTATGAAATAAGGGCAAAAGAATAATTCTAATACCAAATATGCCGAAAAAGACAAAATTGTCAATAACTATTATAATTTATAAATTATAATGGTTATTGACAATTTTGTCTTTTTTTCGGCATATTAGGCATTATAATTTTTCTTTTGCCCTTATTGTACAAGTTATATATATATATATATATGAGCCCTTTTCACGCCTAGCCAGGCTCATGGGCCCGGTTTCACGGTTTCTGTGGCGTATGTGTTCCACCCAGCCGGACGGGACGCCAGTCCATCGCAGCATTACTCAAGAAACAGGAAAAACGTGTGAGAGAAAGTTGGGGCGAAAGAGATACAACAGGGGTCACCACCACCACCGGCCGGAGCCTCGTGAAGTTTTTACGTGTTTTCGCTCAATAAATACACACAACGCCCGGTCTGGGAATCGAAACTGCGATCATCCGACTGCGAGTCCGCTGCCCAAACCACTGGGCCATTGCGCCTCCCCCTATATATATATATATATATATAGATATATATATATATATATATATATATATTAGTATATATATATTATTATATATATTATATATATATATATGATGTATTATATATATATATATTGTGTGTGTGTGTGTTATGTGTGTGTGTGTGTGTGTGTGTATATATATATATATAAAACAACAATAATTTTCACAGATTAATGAGTTTAGTTATATGCATCTCATCTAAATTTATAAAATTAATACAAGAAATTTATGCAAGATTTATGCTTCTAGCTTAGGGCTACAACATACACGTGTGTCTCTATAGCATATCAATTATAATATATAATTCTGCGGAGAATATTCTGACATATCATTAACCTCGAAATATCGAACGTTTAAAAATTCATGATCATTTCTAATTGAATGTTGTAATATAGCATTAATAAGATATATATCTAACTGTAACTTGATTAAGTTGGTATTACTCACACGCAATGCTGTCTTTATATTCTAGCTGGACATATTTCAAATCTTACTTCAAGTATAGTTATTACGGCAAACACAGATTACCTGTAAAGCAATGAATAGGTTTTATTGCACATCATATGGTAAATGCTATTGTAAAAACTCAGTATTCAATTAGGAAACAGTGCCGTTGAATTATAGAGGGTGTTCAAAAAGTCTCTCCGCAGTGGATTTTTTTTCTCCCAGATATATTTCAAAACATGTGTAGAAGAGTCAACTTATGGATTGAAAATGAAGTACACTTTCAACACCTCTTATAGAGTTTTTTGAAGTCTTCTAAAGCCTATATATTCTTTTGTAGTCTGATACCATCTTATAAATATTTATTTTGTAATAAAAATGGTTAATACTTTTGCAAAAACCCAGTATTCAATCAGAAAACAGTGTACTGTGGAATTATAAAAGGTGTTCAAAAAGTCTCTCCGCAGTGGATTTTTTTTCTCCCAGATATATTTCAAAACTTATGTAGAAGAGTCAACGTATGTATTGAAAATGAAGGACGACACTTTAAACAACTCTCATAGAGTTTTTTGAAGACTTGTAAAGCCTAATATATTCTTTTGTAATCTTATACCATCTTATAAATATTTTGTAATAAAAAATACTTACTGCAGAGCGACTTTTTGAACACCCTTTATAGGCACATATGATTAATATCCAAATGAATGCACAATTTCATTTCTCAAGGAGATAACTTTCACTGAACCAACAGCTGTACTCGAATGTATTCGTTTGGCCAGCAAGAAATATTAGTTCGGCTTCCCCTACGTCGCACGAAATATTGAATAATTAGCTATTGCCAACTCTTTGCCTGTCCAAAGCAATTTTATGTTTGTCCTTAATACCGAGGCTTGTATTGAAACGTTTAGTTTGCACTTGTTTCGTAAGTTCTCAATAATACAAATCTTTCCTTCGGCAAGTCCCAATTTATTCTGGTGATTGGAAAAAATGAGAACATGTGTCGTAAATGAGGCATTGAGACCAGAGAAATATGTCCAGTGTATCTTATTTGATGCACAGAAAAGGCAAAAGGTTAAGATTTGAAGTATAGAAACAACTGCAACTCATTACAATATAGAACAAACCGATGGGGTATTAATCAGTACAAGACAATAAAAATACATCAAACCATATATTCTATAGCACAAACCGCCGCAATCTGAAGATACTCATATATAGGCGCAGGAGTGGCTGTGTGGTAAGTAGCTTGCTAACCAACCACATGGTTCCGGGTTCAGTCCCACTGCGTGGCATCTTGGGCAAGTGTCTTCTGCTATAGCCCCGGGCCGACCAATGCCTTGTGAGTGGATTTGGTAGACGGAAACTGAAAGAAGCCTGTCGTATATATGTATGTATATATATATATATATATGTGCATGTGTGTGTGTTTGTGTTTGTCCCCCTAGCATTGCTTGACAACCGATGCTGGTGTGCTTACGTCCCCGTCACTTAGCGGTTCGGCAAAAGAGACCGATAGAATAAGTACTGGGCTTACAAAGAATAAGTCCCGGGGTCGATTTGCTCGACTAAAGGCGGTGCTCCAGCATGGCCGCAGTCAAACGACTGAAACAAGTAAAAGAGTAAAAGAGTATATGTCTCCATGGTTCGGTAACGATTATTGATAAAAAAAGAAAGAATGTTTGTGAAATGTACATTAGCTCAATCACTGCGAGAAACGGAAAGTCTTTGGGGTCTTGTTCTTGCCCTTCGATTTGAACGTACATAATATTCGAATGAGCAATGAGTTTGCTCGTTACTCGTCAAATTCTTACGAAGAACGAAGCTAAGAAAGCAATTAGAATGTGTTTCGTAACCAAATTGAAATGTCACTTTCCAAACAATCTAAGGTGAGGAAAGGATCAACGATTCTCTCTCTCTCTCACTCACTCTCACACTCGCTCTCACACGCTCTCTCTCTCTCTCTCTCTCTCTCTCTCTCTCTCTCTCTCTCTCTCTCTCATACACACACACACATATTTTTATTTACACATATATATTATATATATATATATATATATAGTTACATATGAATCTGCTCGCAATACCTTCTATCCGGAAGAAAGGTATTGTGGAGGAGACCAAGACACTCGTTACATTTTAATTGTCATACTCATTACTGTAGTTCTAAGTAACCACCTCAAAGGATTACAGCGTTAAACACACTCAATCTGACAGATGTTCGTTGTGACAGTTCTTGTTGTTCTTTCTTTTCTTCTTTTCCACATTTTTTCTCCTAATAAACTTTTCTAAATACTTCTGCTTCTTCTCTTTCTCATTCTTCTTCTTCATCTTCTGCTGCTTCTTCTCCTCTTCCTCTTTCTTCTTTTCCTTCTTCTTCCCATTGATCTTTTTTTTATCCTCTTCTTCTTCTCCTCAACCTCCTCCTATTCCTCTTTCTTCTCCTCCTTCCTCTTCCCGTAGTTCAGCTTCTAATGAACTTCCACTAAACAGTCCCAATATCATAGAGATTTCAGCAATGATGAATATTTTCCCCCCTTTTCTCTGACAAGTCGATCAGCGTTAGACAGACTTTCAAAAACAGTGAGCTGTTACGCAATTGTAGGGTGATGTGGTTGTTACTTCTGGTAGGTAGAACGACCACGTAGTATCGTAGTATCAAAGTCCATGGCTCCAAATGTTGGGACAGCCTACTGGGCATCGTTCCATATTCTATTGTCTCTCATGAAACAGAATCTACTGATGAATCCTACTGATAACCTGAGCTCATGTTTTCGTCATGGACATGGCTTTAATCCAAGGCTTCATTCACGCAGCCGTGAATTGTTTCTGTTTGAACAACTAAATCGGATTGAAATAATGACTTTTGAAAATAAAAATGGCAGCCGTTTAGCTGCAGATCAGCACAGGTCGAACAGATTTATAATCAAATGTGTTCCAGCCGTAAAGATCGGAGTCTTTTAAACATTCGTGCCTGCATAATCCAGTGCTTCATGTGTTTGCATTCCATCCGTTTACCTATCTATCTATCTATCTATCCATCCATCCATCCCTCCATCTATCTATTTAGCTATCTAGCTATCTGTCGGATCAACTTTAAAGAATTGACATGAGATTCGGACTTGAAAGTTGCACCAGATAACCTTGTAGAGTGAAAAGCTAATTTAGAACACTATGTTCAATATAGAAGCATTTTCTATATAGAAGATATGTAAGAAACACGGACGTAACACGGGCTGATAATTACTGAAGACTCAATGAACCAGAGAGAATTCAAAAAGACACAAAGGGAAGAAATGTGACAAAATCTTATTATAAATTAGATTAACATTAGATTAATATCAATAGAAGGATTCACCATTTTTGCTACCACATTTCTATTTGAAGTACACTTTATTTCTGTCACTTAATCTTTAAAATAATGAAGAAATTAGAGAAATAATTTGTCTTTATTAAACCATTTGGAACGTAATTGCTGATGGAATGTTTGAATCACTTTAAAACAGAAAGAGGTTTGGGTCATAGAATCATGGGTTGTCTCTGGGAAATTGATATGAAAAGGGTTAAAACAAAGAAAAAGGAAACAAAGGAATAATGTAATAGGTCCCAATGCTCGTTTTATCTCAAATATCTCTTAGAATATCCTCAACTGGATACTAAATGGATTAACAAAATTTTACAGAAAAATTGTAGAAAAATAATCCTGTATTAACGGCTGTATTTCGACATATCGATTTCTGCTAGTAAACCCAAACATAGATACACACCGCAAGATTCGATAGAGAATCAGTCAACCAAATTTCGTTCAAAAATTATTACTGATATCGATGTTCAATCGAAGTCACTTGTCTGTAGAGCCGTGCAGTGGAACCGAACGAAAAACCATACGGCTGCGAAGTGAAATTTTTTAGTTCCACTACCTAAAATCTATGCCTCATGAAGGTAATTGCAAATATAAAACAACTGCTTGTATATAAAATTTAACGGACATTACCAATGGAATATTGCATTGGATAAGATTGATGTGGTGCATTAGAAATTAAAGACAATCAAGAATGCAGGTGAAGTGTGACTAGCTTTGATTTGACAGTTTGAACTCAGGAAATGAATCTGTCAAACAACGCAAGCATAGAAACGCGAATAAATTCAGATTTATTACGTAGTAACATCCTTTCGTAATTTAACTCAATTGGTCAAAGGTGGAAATAACAGAATCTTGGTGAAATAAAATGTTATATTAATCGTTCCCTATATATCATATATAACACAATAGATTTTAACACAAGGTTCCTGAATGGTTTTGTAGAGGAAGTATTTTTGGTATCATGCGAAATTTGGAGAGTTAGATTGAATAGCACAGGTTTAATGATATGATATTATTCCATCATAGTTTTCGGATTGCTTTCTTCAAATATCACAAGTGACATAATTGAATTAGCAAATATTCTAAATATAATGCGTTATGTATTTGCACACGTTCCTTTTTAGGTAGGAATTAATTTAACTTGTACTAATAACAAACACACACGCACACATACTCACAAATACACACACACACACAAAACACACACACACACACGCACACACACATACACACACACACACACACAACATATATATATATATATATATATATATATATATATATATATATATATATATACATATATATATTAAAAGACTGCTTGAGTCTTGTTTGCTTGCTTGCAATGTTACCCAGCCAAATTGGCACATAATGGGACAATACTATGAATTAAGTTTACCCTGAAATGTTAATACGAACGGAATAAAACGAGTTTCTCGTAAACCGGACAGGAGATTTTTGAGATAGAGGTTTTCGGGTTCTAAGTACCCAAAACGGTGCGTAATAGGAAAATATTCCGAAAATAATCGTAATCCTGAAAGAGAAGAAATTCTTATCTTTCGATGAGACACAGTGACTTGACAACAAAAAATACGTTTTGTATTTTTTCAGTAAATGTTTCTATTTTCACATTTTTTAACACAATATTTTTAACATTCAGAAATATTTTTAAGTGAATGCGATTTCAAAGTTATAAGTTGCTTGTACAGTATGTATTTACGTTTTAGCTTTCTTTAAACAAATATTTGTACGTTTTTAAAAATTATTTTCAAGTGAATATCATTTAAAATTTTTTTAAGCATATAAAAAAAATTTTAAGTGAAAATTACTTTATAAATACGGTAAATATTTCATGAAAGACCCGTTCGTAATCTCGGTATGAAATAGAAATTTTTCTTTAGGGTTCTTTTCAAGAGCCCTCAACGTATATCACCACCAAAGATTTGTCTGCTATTTATAGCACGCCCTGTTGCCACGTAACAGCTGTTTGCGATAAAGGACTCGAAATACCTGTTACGTGGTAGCAGTACGTGCAAGAAATAGCAGCCACATCTTTCCTTTTCTGGGAGAAAGGAAATATTTTCGCGTGATTTTGATGTCACATTCGTTGAATGCATGCGAAATAACCTGGAAAAGAAAATAGAACTCCCGAAACAACTCCCTTGGTAGGAAACTCGGAGTTTTCCGGTGACCTAATGGTTCATGGGTAGTCTAGAATATGTACATATATATATATGTGTGTGTGTGTGTGTGTGTGTGTGTGTGTGTGTGTGTGTGTGTGTGTGTGTGTGTGTGTGTGTGTGTGTGAGTGAGTGAGTGTGTGTGTGAGTGTGTGTATGTATGAATGTATGTATATTCTTTTGTATTTTGTATTTGTAAACTATGATAAGAAGAACACTGGTCAACAAAGAATTTGTCCCAAGAAAAATAATACCTGTATCTTGTATGTTTTTGCATGCAGAATTCAAAACTAGTGCCATATTATCAGTACCACCCACAGTTTCTCTGTTCCACGATATCCCTCTCAGTTCCAGTTACGTGGGCTAAATTTAATTTGACTTGTTGAATTGTGAAGCAAACGGTTTAAGAAAACTCCCAATCTAAACGTTTATGAATAGAATTAAGCTAGTAAAATCATAAATCCAGCTATCTGAGTCAATGAGTCCCTGAAGCTGGGCAATGCTGAGTCGAGGAGTCACCGATGCTTTGTCAGTACTGTTCTTGAAGTGTAGGTGTGCGGTTGTGTACCCAGTTCACATATTCCATTCACCTTCATAATGCCAAGAAACTGTATAAACATCGCAAACAACTTTCGCTATAAATGAAAAATATGTAAAATATTAAGACAATTGGCGAAAAATATCTATAATAAAATTCTAATTGATAAATATAAACTTTTATGTAAACAAAACACGCGGATGAAGTAAATCTCGTGGTGTGAAGAATCAACACAACATACGGGTGAAGTGAAGCACAATACAACGTGCAGTTGCCATGGTAACAAGCTGTTAATGCCTCGCTGTCAGCTGATTGGCTAAAATTACCCAAATTTGCCAACTTTAATTCCAAATAACATCAGATTCTTTAATGTACGAGATAAAGTAATTGATTGTTTGTAATCAAAATTCAGAGTTGCATCGATACTCCAAAATTGAAAGCAACCTGAGCAAAATTAAAGGGGTTGGGTCATTTTACGAATGAAACAAACTAGAACCAAACACAGCTCTGCATACACGGCCCATAAAATCCCCCGACCATTAAGGAATTTTTTGCTAACGATACAACCCAGTGAGACAGAGAAGTGTGATAGGATTCTGTCAACGGGGACTCTCCATGCCTTCCCTGACATCTGATCGAAAACTTGCAAGAAGAATATTAACATGCCATGGTTCTCGATCTGAGAGGGATATATGCATTCTTCAAGGATGAACTGAAGATCCGATACTGAAGTTAGTTGTGTCCATATGATGGTAGTGGAGGCGCAATGGCCCAGTGTTTAGGGCAGCGGATTCGCGGTCATAGGATCGCGGTTTCGATTCCCAGACCGGGCGTTGTGAGTGTTTATTGAGCGAAAACACCTAAAGCTCCACGAGGCTCCTGCAGGGATGGTGGTGATCCCTGCTGTACTCTTTCACCACAACTTTCTCTCACTCTTACTTCCTGTTTCTTTTGTACCTGTATTTCAAGGGGCCGGCCTTGTCACTCTCTGTGTCACGCTGAATATCCCCGAGAACTACGTTAAGAGTGCACGTGTCTGTGGAGTGCTCAGCCACTTACACGTTAATTTCACGAGCAGGCTGTTCCGTTGATTCGGATCAACCGGAACCCTCGTCGTCGTAACCGACGGAGTGCTTCCATCCATCCATATGATGGTATAAAGACAAATACCAAGACACTGGCATATTAAACAAAGTAGTGACACATCTGGTAACCAAACTGTTTTAAGGGGTTCCCATCCAAGAAAACAATTGCAGAAACATCTGCAGCAAATCCCAGAAAATGCAGCGACGAGGTGCCAGAGTCGTTAGCACACCGGAGAAAATACTTAACGGTCTGTCTTTACTTTCTGAATTGAAATTCTGCCGAGGTGGACTTTGCCACTCATTCTTTCGAGGTCAGTAAATTAAGCACCAGTGAATCATTGCGGTCGATGTAACAGACAAGTGCCCTCCCCGCCAAAATTTCAGGTCCTGTGCCTTTAGTAGAAAGGATTATTAATACTGAATAAGGCGGTGAGGTGACAGAAACGTTAGCACGCCGGGCGAAATGCTTACCGGTATTTCGTCTGCCGTTACGTTCTGAGTTCAAATTCCGCCGATGTCGACTTTGCCTTTCATCCTTTCGAGATCAATAAATTAAGTATCAGTTACGCACTGGGGTCGATATAATCGACTTAATCCCTTTGTCTGTCCTTGTTTGTTCCCTTTATGTTTAGCCCCTTGTGGGTAGTAAAAAAAATAGGTATTTCATCTGCTGTTAACGTTCTGAGTTCAAATTCCGCCGAGGTCGACTTTACCTTTCAACCTTTCGGGGTGGATAAATTAAGTACCAGTTACACAATGGGGTCAATATAATCGACTTAATCTGTTTGTCTGTCTTTGTTTGTCCCCATGTGGGTAGTAAAGAAATAGGTATTTCGTCTGCCGCTACGTTCTGAGTTCAAATTCTGCCGAGGTCGACTTTGCCTTTCATCCTTTCGGAGCCGATAAATTGAGCACCAGTTACGCACTGGGGTTAATGTAATCGACTTAATCTCTTTGTCGGTCCTCGTTTGTCTCCTCTATGTTTAGCCCCTTGTGGGCAATAAAGAAATAAGAATCGATAGCACACCGGGCAAAATGATTAGCATCTCATCCATCCTAACGCTCTGAGACTGACTCTGCATTTCAGCCTTTACAGGTCCCCAAAATAAGCGCCAATTGAATACTGGAGTTGATGTAAACGACTCACTCCCTGGCCCCAAAATTGCTGACTCTGTGCTAAGCTTCGAAACCAAAAACAGAGGACATACGCTGAACCAACTAGACAAAAACGTGTGCAAAATGAAATGGAATGAAAAAAGTATAAGCTATAGAAATGTACGTGTAAGCTTTCGTGACTATCGCTGCTATTAATATGCATTATATTTCTTTCATTTGTATTACCATTATCATAAATGTCTGATATTTGACATTCTGTAAAC
>NC_043007.1:151301-153801 GCF_006345805.1 Octopus sinensis | reverse complement strand
ATAGATAGATAGATAGATAGATAGATAGAGATAGATAGATACATACATACATACATACATACATACATAAATAGATAGAGAGAAAGAGGAGAGAGAGAGAGAGAGTGATAGATAGATAGATAGATAGATAGATAGATAGATAGATAGATAGATAGATAGATAGATAGATAGATAGATAGATAGATAAGAAGAGTTGACTCCCGTGCAGAACAGGAACATTATCGATTCTGAATGGAGCAGAGAACAGCAAGAATTACCGCGAAATAATATATTCGACGCTTTAACGATTCTGTCAAACTTGCCGTCTATAGAAGTGCATTTACATACACGCACACACGCGCATACACACATACACACACACACACAACATATATATATATATATAGGCGTAGGTGAGGGTGTGTGGTAAGAAGCTTGTTTTCCAACCACATGGTTCCGGGTTCCGTGGTACCTTAGGCAAGTGTCTTCTACTGTAGCCTCGGGCCGACCAAAGCCTTGTGAGTGGATTTGGTAGACGGAAACTGAAAAAAGTCCGTCGTATATATATATATATGTGTGTGTGTGTGTGTATGTGTGTATGTGTGTGTGTGGTGTGTGTGTGTGTGTATGTGTGTGTGTGTTTGTGCATGTGTGTGTGTATGTATGTCTGTGTTCGTACTTCCACCATCGTTTGTAGACCAAAGTTGATGTATTTACGTCCCCGTAACTTAGCGGTTCGGCAAAAGAGACGGCTAGAATAAGTACTAGACTTACAATGAGTAAGTCCCGGGGTCTCGATTTGCTCGACTAAAGGTGGTGCTCCAGCATGGTCGCAGTCAAATGACTGAAGAAAATAAAAGAATAAGAATAAAAGAATATATACATATATGTATATGTAACGTCTATGTATGTATAAATACACAGACATATATATATACATACATACATATGTATACAATGTACGTGTGTGTGTGTGTGTGTGTTCTGTGCGTCGTGCGTGTGCTTGTGTATATGTGTGTTTGTGTCTGATAACTAGATATAGCCGAATTGAACCTGAAGCAAAAATGCCAAACTATTCAAAGAACTGACTGGGTTAGTGAGACGGGGAGAAAGAAGCGAATGCTGCAAAAAATGGTGGGCGAGAAAAAGTGAGAACAAAAAGACACACGCGAGACTTAGCTTGTCTTTGTCACACACGCGTCACGCTGTTGCTACATTAGATTTGCGTCAGGACATCCGTGTCTGTCGAATACAATTCGCCGGACGTTCATCAATCGATATCGACGTGAGAGTCTACGAAATATAAATCGTTCATGATTTCTCGCTTTTACTTATTTCAGTCATTGGACTGCAGCCATGTTGAGAACTACTATGGAAGGTTTAAACGAATAAATTGACCCCCAGCCCTTATCTTAAATGTATTAATAATTCTGTTAATCGTTTACGCTGACGATAGGGAGACGTAAACATACATGATTGGTGTCTATTTTTATTTTGTTTTAGACGAGCCTAACCTTCGCTGACACATGCGTCCACAATGCAAGGGTTGCAAGGGGTCTTCCCTGGATTGTGACCTGCACAACATCACAGCCACTTTCACTAGTAATAACAAGACGCCCAGAGACAAGCAAAATGCATGACATCCGGCTCGGTAGAGCAACGGGTTTTATATGCGAGTTTGCCTTCTGTTATAGAGATGCCTTGACAAAGACCAGAGGTCCATCATACGCAGTAGAGTTACTGCGCCTTCGGTAAAAATGTTGCACATTGACATATGTATATATGGTTGCATGACCATGCCAACATTTAAACAGGGAGGCACACACATACACACACACACTGACACATGCGTACATACATCTACGTATACATACATATAGGGAGAATTCACAGAAAAAAAACAAAAGACGAAGACAGGTGGGGTACAAAACAAACAGATGTATTAGTATAACGCTCGGGAAGTGAAAAAGTCTTTAACGTTTCGAGCCTACGCTCTTCCACAGAAAGGAACACAGAAAGAAACAAGGAGAGAAAATATAGAATGTGTAGAGGCTAGCGATCTATCATTTATATGTATCATATACATACATATATGTCTCTATCTCTCTTTCTCTCCCGCTTTCTCTCTTTCTCTTTCTCTCTCTCTCTATACAGAGAGAGACAGGGATAGAAAGAGTAAAAGAGTAAAAGGGGAGAGGTGCAGACAGGCAGACAGGCAGACAGACAGTTCTTTCTTCATATGAACTTCGAACGTGCTCGTTCACATCATGGCGTGTATTTCTCGTCTTTGTATGCATTTCAATGGCTGACGCGTCTAAATATATGCGCTCCCGTATTACTATTCAGCTGTGTGTTAGATAAATTCTCAAACACAAGTAGCACAGAAAACTGCACTAAATTTATTGTACGCATTGAAGTAGTTTATCTAAATATCGATCCGATCTCATACACGAATGTGCATTAAACGTGTATTTAGGAAGTATTACATAAATGAAGAGTAGAAATTGACAGTTTGTTGAAG
>NC_043007.1:133801-143801 GCF_006345805.1 Octopus sinensis | reverse complement strand
CGTAGCGGCAGACGAAATACTATTTCTTTACTACTCACAAGGAGCTAAACACAGAGGGGACAAACAAGGATAGACAAACGGATTAAGTTGATTGCATCGACCCCAGTGCGTCACTGGTACTTAATTTATCGATCCTGAAAGGATGAAAGGCAAAGTCGACCTCGGCGGAATTTGAACTCAGAACGTAACGGCAGACGAAATACCGCTAAGCATTTCGCCCGGCGTGCTATCGGTTCTGCCAGCTCGCCGCCTTATGAGCCTCTCTACCAACATCTTAAAAATAACCGGCGACAGCCAGCATCGCGTGAAGTCAGTCTCAGTTTTCAGTGGAAACAAATACAATTATTACGAAGGCATGCAACATCGACTTTCTCTCCTGAACCATGGACAAATAGCCTGATGGTGTCTATGAGAGCTTTAGTAAAAGTAAAGCTATTGCTTTAGACACCAGTAAATCTATAATATATCATGCCTAACATTTATCATCTGACATAAATCAACTCGTCTACGGGGTATTGTTTTTATCACACGTTCGTATTTAATGTGCGCTTACGGCACACACAGATACGAATCAAGATTTATTTATGCCAGTATCTCACACACTTTATTATAGGCATCAAAGTCTTTATTCCTCTCACTTCTAATATATAAATCTATGTAAATGGTGACCCCTTTCGCTCCCTTTTATTCTTCTATATAGCAGATTGCACATGTGCAATCTGGACATCTCACGGCAAATCATCACCATTTCCAGGAACAAAGATATCAAAGACATTTGGCAACTGAGACAGGAATATCATTTTCTTTCAAGAACACCAGCATAGAAACGTTATTCGCATCTATGTTCCCTTTTATCTATTTCAGGGACCTTTGCTTCAACACCTACCCATAACTGGCCGCATATCTTCATTCTGTTTCATTTGTTACACTTATTTTTCTTCTTCTTATCCTCCCACATTAAACACATCGCATAATCTGAACTTTCCAAGGTTGCATCTCTCTGGTATTCTTCCCTCAACAGCGTTTATTTATTTCTCTGAAAATTGTGATTTGGAGAACTTAATATTAATATCAACCGCATCAAATTTGTATGGCTGAAAGGGCCTACAATATAATATAAACCCAACATTCCTCTTTCTGGCGAGGGCAGTTTCACAGTAAATTACAAAGTAGCATAAACTTGAAATCCTCTAAACATAGCCGTAATGGATCTCCGTCGTTAAACGAGGAGGATTCAGACTTTCAATTCGCTGAATTACTTGCTCATGAATTAATACATAAGAGGCTGGGAAATCCTGACACATTACCAGCCAGAATCATATTGACACATTTTAGGGCAAGGATGTATCTTGAATTACGGATACAATCTACTCAACGGCCTTCTATACAGTTTCTCTCACAAGGTCGAAGTTATAGAAAATGACGTTTGCCAGAGATGACATGAAGTGAAATGAAACACGGGACATTGCGCATGCGAAAGAAATTCCTTAACTATTCAGTCATAGGGCTTCAATCTCGGGGTACTATGTTAAAAGTGAACCCCTGAGCGAAAAATGTCGGAAAGAACAGATTCAAACACCAACTTCAGACATTCTGGCACACAGAAAAAAAAAATTTTTTTCTGATACTGAAATTAAAATTAATCATAGATTATATAAAAAATAAACAATACGCGTAAATATTAGCACAATGCGAGAACAGTATTCTTTTCAGAATAAAAGCAATGATAAACATAAAATAACATAAAACATTTAAACATCATAGATTTATCGAAGGTAAGCAACCAAATATATTATTTATGCTAATCGATCGATCAGTTCAATAATTTTTAATTATAAACGATCTTAGAAGTATTCAACATCGAATTTCCAAAACGTAAAGAGACAATGGCATATATATGTGAGGACTTCAAACAGAAATATGACTTCAAAAGTCTATATATATTTACATACATATTATAATATATATATATATATATATCTATATTATATAGATATATATATATAAAACAATATATATACACATATATGTATATATATATTTGCATAATAGTGGTTCTGTCTCTAATTAATATTATATATATTATATATATATTATATATATATATATATATATATATATATATATATATATGTATGTACTATAATAAATGCATATATGTATATATATATATATCTATATAGAATATATTTGACAGAGAATGTGTGTCTGTCTGTCAGTGTGCATCACTAGAAGGCGAAAATTACCCAACCAATTTCATTCAACTTTTATACATGCCATACTCAAAGTGCATGGAGTGTCATGGGCCAAACAAATTTTCGGCTTCTTACATAATGCGAGTCCGGAGCTCTTAGATTGTTTCGGTATTATGTATAACAAATGAAACAATAACATCTCTATTGTAATGTGATACAATACTTTCACTATTATATGAATTCACTTCCAATAGTTTCACTTTTAATAGTTTCATTCTATTAGCGTCACTATGTTTATATATGTGTGTGTATGTGTGTATTTATATCTTAGCATATATACGTATGCATATATATATATGTATATATGTGTATATATATGTATAAATATGTATATATATATATGTATATATAAATATGTATATATATGTATATATAAATATGTATGTATATATATATATATTTATGTATATTTATATATGTGTATATATATATTTATGTATGTATATACATATATATGTATGCATAAACATATATATATGCTTGTATATATATTATATATATATATTTATGTATGATAGATGTATATATATATGTATATGTATGTATATATACATATATATATATTATATATATATATATATATATATATATATATATATACATATACATATATATATGTCTATATGTATGAATGTATGTATATATATATATATAATAATATATATATATATATATATATGCCTGTATATATGTACATATATATTTCTGGTGGCTATGTTCTAGGAAGCTTGCTTCCCAACCACATGGTTCCAGGTTCAGTCCTACTGCATTACAGCTTGGAACAATTTTTTATACACCCTCGGGCCGACCGAAGCCCTGTGAGTGGATTTCGTACACGGAAACGGAATGAAGACCCTATATATGTGTATATTTCTGTGTGTCTGTGTTTGTAGAGCCACCATTGCTTGACAATCGATGTTGCTGTGTCTACGTTCCCATAACTTAGCGGTTCGGCAAAAGAAACTGATAGAATGAATACTAGGTTTATAAAGAATATTTCCTGGGGTCGGTTTCTTGAACTGAAGGTGGTGCTCAGGGCATGGCACACTCACAGGACTGAAACAAGCAAAAAATAAAACAAACTACGCCATTTTATTCCCGAACAACACCAGGTATCTCTGCTAGTATATATATATATATATATATATATATATATATATAAGTGTATATATATATATTTATATGGTTTTACAGTATTTATAAACAGAAAGAGATATAAAAACCTTATTGAACTTTTCTGAAAATAATTAAATTTTGAGAGGAAATTAAAAGCTGCTCGATAATTGTATAAATGTAGTCGAAAAGGATTAGAGAAGTACGTATCCAACACAACGGATAACAACAATAATGAAATATGTATTTATCCTTTGGTAAACAGGATATTGAAATTAATTAATAAATAACCAGATAAAGATATAACTAGTTAAGTTAATCTTGACTGACCCTGGCGAAATTAAAATATTTAAAATGAATAATATATTAGTTTGTAAACTTTGCCGACGAGATTTTCAATTATATTGAATTTATAAGAAACGAGTTTTAGATAAAGATACGGTAAATTTTCATGAAAGTGGTAAACACCAGACATATGAACAATCAGATAATAAAAACATGTATATACTGAAATAGAAGCGTATGTGGCTTATTGGTAAGTGTGTTGAGTGTTTAATCATAAAGTTTCTTGGTTCCATTCGTGAACCTTGGAGCGTATTGTGTCCTGTAGAAAAGCATGTCATTTTACGTTGCCGTAATTCAATTCAGGTCGAATGACTTACAGCAGCGTACTGGAGCCGCTCTGTTTCTTTCTCTATCTCTTTTTCTCTATCTCTACCTCTCTCCCTCTCTCTGTTTCTTTCTCTTTCTCGCTTTCTCTCTCTCTACCTCATTCTCTTTCCCTCTCTTTATCTCACTCTCACTCCCTCTGTCTCTCTCCCGTCTCTCTTTCCTTCTCTCTCTTTCTTTCTCTCTCTTTCTTTCTCTCTCTTTATCTCTCTCTTTCTCTCTCTCCCTCTCTCTCTCTTTCTTTGTCTTTCTCGCTTTCTCTCGCTACCTCTCTCTCTCCTCTCTCTTTCTCTCTCTCTCCTCTCTTTCTCTCTCTCTATATATATTATATATAATATATAGGTATAATATATATATACACACATATATACACATATATACACATATACACATATACTCATATATATACATATACACTTATATATACATCTAAATATATACTATATAAATATAATACATATACAGAACACACAACATATACACATACATACATAAATACATACATATATATATATAAATATACTATATATATATATATATAATATATATATATATATATATATATATATATATATATATTGGACTCGCAACCTATATAATTTTCCTATAAAAAAAACTAGATTTCTAATATCTACAACAAAAGACTTCAGATATTCAGATAAGAAGTGAGGATATTTAATCTATTACATACATACACACACACACACCTCACACACACACCACACACACACACACACACACACATAAATGGATATCATATCAAAAGCAAATATTTATCTCAAGTGAATTGATACTGCATTATTGACAATGTAATCGTAGTTATAAAAACATTAGATTATTTAAGCCGAAGTAACAGCAAAGCGGAATGTGAGAAGGCCAACATAATTCAATCATTGTTTGACATTGTAAATGATTGCCTCGCAATATCAAAATAGATTTCTGTCTTGGGAAAAAAATTGTTATTATATCCTTAAACCTATAACATTTATATTTTTGCTTCATGGCGTTTAATTCAAAATTCTCCTTCGTCGCTAAGTCTCTCTGCTTTCTTCGCTTACCTAGAGTACACTCAGTTTTCTGAAGACGGTGCGTAGTGCCTTGTGATGCCTGGGTTTTCTGACGAGAAATTTATTAGTCTTTTACTTGTTTCAGATATGCGACTGCAGCCATGCTGGAGCACCGCCTTTAGTCGAACAAATCGACCCCAGGATTTATTCTTTGTAAGCCTAGTACTTATTCTATCTGTCTCTTTTGCCGAGATGCTAAGTTACGGGGACGTAAACACACCAACATTAGTTGACAAGCGATGATGGGGAGACAAACACAGACACACAGCACACAAATATATATATATATACGATGGACTTCTTTCAGTTTACGTCTACTAAATCCATTCACAATATATACACATATACCTGCCACCAGTGTACTACCATCAAATGGCGCATCGAAGAATGTTTGTTTTATCTTGCTGTGAAAGCAATGCTATGTTATCCCGCCAGCGCTGGCGTCTTACTTGGTGGATATATGCCTATAAAACGGATCTACAACTTCAATACCCACACATATCTTACATCTATTTTCTTTCCTCCACCTCACTATCTATTTTGTATCACATCTAAACTAACTATGACTTAATGTTCCTCTCACACCGTCTCCGATGATGGGATATTATTGTTAATTAATATCCTAGAAACAGCTGTAAGACCTCTTATCTATAAATGCTCTAATATCTATACAGCCTTGGTGTTTTATCTTATTACGCAAAAAATTCATATATACACACGCTGATATAGAACCAACGTTGAACTCTTTATTCGTAATATTACTGAATCTGGAACTTAATTATGGTCTGTCTATAGCACTTATTCAGCATTACCTGACACTTTTGGGTCTCAATGACACCATTATCTCTTATACACATACACACACACACACATGATGAGGGAGAGAGGTTGAGAGATATGTAAGAGATTATATATATATATACATATATACATGTGTGTAAATGGTTACTATAGTCAACTATGGTATTTTTCTAATTTAAGAAGATACGGTGTAACTTCCAGTTAATTTGGCTGCTATTTCTAGCAGGTCCAGCAACCATGTGGTAGTCTACGTGCTTTTGGTTGAACGCTTAACACCATATCAGCCCCTGATGAAAAATACCAATAATAAAAAGTCTTATATTTGCATGGCCATCTTTACATAAATCAGGAATTATGCTTTTCAATATAACTTTAACTTATGATGGTAGATTACAATGTTGCGAAGGCTTATGTATGAATTTCAGTAGGTTCTTACGTCCATTATGAAAGTCTCTAAGGGGCAAGCTTCGTGCGAAAAAGTCTATCAGCACTCTTAATCAGACGCCCAGTTACCTCGGTCAATATTAGAATTATCTCCAAGACAAATATGTCTTATGTTATTGATATCGCTGTCTGCTCTTTGTGGCAGCTACTTTACTATTTTACACGCGTGTTGTAAGTTGAGAAACATCACAAGAGAAAATGTTGAAGTTATATGTATATTTCAGGTTTACAAGTGATCGAAGAATAAATGAAAAATAAGATAATGAAGGATAACGTTTCGTAGACAGAACATTAATATAAATGGGGAGAAATAAGTAATTTGCAATAATTCTCAAAATAAAATTCTCGAGTCAAGTTTTAGTAAAAATGTTCAATATAAAACTAAAGCATTGTAAATAACATTTACATCCATAAATGTAAACATCTTGAATAACCTATGCAACTAGATGTATGTTTTAAGTAAAACATACATCACTGAATTATAAATAAGCTACACAGCTATACATTTAAAATACATTTATATTTTAAATACATCCATATATCTTTAGACTCGGCATTTAGTTGCTTTAAATGAACTATATAAGTATAATTACACCATTAGAGCTATATGGTCCACAGATCTAATAGTCTAAGTGACGAAAGCCCCCACCAAACCAGACATTAGTGAGTGGGAACGACACATTGAATAATTTAGTTCAATGCCAAGAGGGAGAAATGAAATGGTCATGGCTAGGCTGCTATTGATCACTGAGGTGTGACCATGGTATAAAAGCAATAACATATATACGTACAGACACACACAGATGTATAAGTATATATATACGCATACACACACACACACACACACACATATAATATATATATATATATATATATATATATATTATATATATATATATATATGCACAAATATATATATGTACAAATATATATATATATAATCTCATCCATAGAAATAATATATATTATAGAAACTTGATAAGTATGTATATGTATGTGTGTATATGTATGTATATATTATATATATATATATATATATATATATATATATATACATACATACATATACACACATACATATACATACATCTACACATATGCATATTTGGACTCACGTGGACCGTTATTCTAATACATCTGTTTTCTACACCGCCTGTCTTCTTCTTTTGGTTTTTTTTCGTGAATTCTCCCTGTGTATATATATATATATATAATATATATATATTATATTATATATATATATATATATATATATATATATACATATGCACATACATATATACATATATAGGGAAGAAGATTTGAAAATGCAGAGTCTTTTAAAGATATTTATTGAATTGACCGGTTTTACATTTAAAAAAAAAGTTTTTCATAAGTATACACACACAAACGCACACTCACAAACACACCTAACCGACCCCGAAACTCCCGACACCCCACACAAAACACACACACACGCACACTCACACCATCTTGAACTCTAAGACCAGACCATAAACCAGTTAACCATGACAGACTAGCTAAAAAAAAATCCTTTTGATTTCTCAGACTATTTGAAATCAGATCGTGTGAATGCTTTTCCCCTAGCAACCAACCTCCCGTACTATTTCTAAAAATAGCAACAACCATCCTTGCCAAACACACATACAAGACTGGATGGCAATGAAGGACATTCTATATAATTATTTAAATATGGTTTCTGATGAGGTTTTGACCAAGCAATACACGTTTTCTCCAATCAAATGCTGTCTACAAATTCTTTCTGTATATAAACCTATATACAATCATGATTTTTGATGAACTTATAAATAATTATGAATTTATATTACTACCTGTTTTGAACACTTTTATATAAACTGTTTAAGCACAAAGCCTCACTTAACGTTTTCTTATCATTATCAAATACTCTATCACTGTATTTTAATACAACTATGTTAACCATTTTTTAACACCACAAAAAGTACACAAAGCTTTACATTTTAGTTTTGAAAAATATTTATTAAAAAAACCTGAAATCGTCAAGTCAATAAACATCTTTAAAAGACCTCTTTATTTTCAAATCCTCTTCCCTATATATTTTTACTCGTGCGGTAACTTCCAATTTTACGTTGTTATATATATATATATATATATATATTATATATATATATATATATCATTTCTTAAATATAGCCACGAAACACGTGTCGCTATTCTACAAAATATATACGTTTTATTTATTATTTTGCACATTACTTAATCATCGTTATATTTTTTATCTTATATTTAATCTTTCTATTATATGTAATTTTCTAGATGGTGTAAGTTAATTTTTCCTTTTTAATTGATAAAAGGTGTTCTTTTTCTAATATATATATATATTTGAACGGATGAATGTGAGTTCGTCTTTTAACTGAAATAACTTTCGAAGATTTCTGAGAAGATTTCTAATATCTTTTCTTCATAATTTACTTTTGAATCTACTTATATAAATTCGTATAGGTACGAAAGCTTGTATAGAAATATTAAATAATCATTATATGATTTCACTTATAAAACACAGTTCAACATAATCATTCATATTTATGCAATGGAGGAGATTAGACGTTAAAATGGATTCTAATTTTTATTTTTCATGTTGCTATACAATTTGTTTCAAGCAGAAAGACTCAGATATTCATAATAGAAAATCTTAAGTCATATTTGTATTCGTCGGTAGCTGGTATAAAACCTAAATAAAGACGTTAAAAGTACATAGATTTTCTCTTATCATCTTGTAGTAATGTGTTCGTTCTTGCAGTCATACTTATTTTAAACAAGACTAACAAATATATAAAATGGTGTTGATATATTTAATATTAAAAAACTAATATTCTCTCTATGAATTTCTATATGTATATCTATTTAAAACTCCGTAAATGAGTTATATAAACTAGTCAGACTGTATTTGTTTTTACGATGAGGAATCCAAATCAGGTAGTGAAGTAAATACAAATTTAGGCTTTACTTAACCGTCAATTGTGGAGGCGCGTGGCTAAGTGGTTAGGGTGTCAGCATCATAAGATTGTGGTTTCGATTCCTGGACTGGGCGACGCGTTGTGTTCTTGAACAAAACACTTCATTTCACCTTGCTCCAGTCCACTCAGATGGCAAAAATGGGTAACGCTGCGATGAACTGGCGTACCGTCCAGCTGGGGAATACATACGCCATAGAAACCTGGAAACCGGGCCCATGAGCCTGGCTAGGCTTTAAAAGGGCGCATTTATTTATTATTAACCGTTAATTATCCTTTTGACTTAAAACATTATTAGAAAAAATAGTGTTTGATAGTATTCAATAATAATTTCAGGTTTATAAAATTTACAGTTTAAGTATTTATTGTAAATAATAGTTCTAATATTCATAGACAACATAGAAGTGTTTTATGTCATAATTAATTAACTATTCACAGTATTGGTATGATATTAGGAAAATTTAGAAGTAGATACTATACCAGTAATAACGTATAAATAAAGTCGAAATGAAGGGAATTTATTTCTTATCAACTTAGAAAATTATGAACGTATACATCTATATACAGCTATAGAAATAAGACAGGTTTTCTTTATTTGATAGTGTATATCGAAGAAAATTGTTTATATTATTGCTGAGTAAAGTTTAGCATAGAGAGG
>NC_043007.1:113801-128801 GCF_006345805.1 Octopus sinensis | reverse complement strand
AGGTATTTCGTCTGCCGCTACGTTCTGAAGTACCAACGTGATGTTTGACCACTTGATGCAGCATAGCCAGATGATTAAGAAAATTTCTAAACAACCGTGAGACCCTGGGTTCGATCACATTGCATGGCAGTTTGCTTTTCATCTCCCCTGGGTCAATTTAAAAACCAGTCAATTTCTAAGTTTCATTGAGGCGTCCAACCTATTTCTTTACTACCCACAAGGTGCTACACACAGAGGGGACAAACAAGGACAGACAAACGGATTAAGTCGATTAAATCGACCCCAGTGCGTAACTGGTACTTAATTTTCGACGCCGAAAAGATGAAAGGCAAAGTTGACCTCGGCGGAATTTGAACTCAGAACGTAGCAGCAGACGAAATACCGCTAAGCATTTCGCCCGACGTGGTAACGTTTCTGCCAGCTCGCCGCCTTTGAGGCGTCCAACCCACTCCCGTTAAAATTGTGTCTTTATTCGGAACTATTATTGTAGAATCAAAAACAGCGGTGTATTGGTTGCGTCGATACAAACACGGAGGACATGACTTGCAAAATAGGTCAACTTTATTGATCCCTTTATGGGGAGGGCAATAAAATACACAACTACTCAAGCCCTGGGCTCTTTTAAATCGACTACCCTCCCCAGCCCATTTCGGGCTTCGTGTCTCTTCTAGAAATAATTATCACCGTTAAAAAGTAGCGAGGTGACAGTATCGTTGGAGCAATGGACGAAATACCTTTCTCGATAATTTCTCGCTCTTGTGTTTCTGAGCTTAACTTTCATCCTTCATAGAAATCAATAATACAAACTGTCAGTTAAATGAGTAATGCTATTGATGTAATAGATTATCCCTCTGCCCTGGACGTTTTCTGGGCCCTTGTTTCTAAATTAGAAATAGTAATGATAGAATCAGGAGCGTGGTCGGATTAGCAGAATGGTTTGGGGGATTAGATAAAATTGCTCAGGGTAACTGTCCGGATTTTTTACGTACTGATATCAAATACTACATTCCATCCTTGACTGTGCTTGATAAAACTAAGTACCTGTGATGCACTGGTGTCGATTTACTCGACTAACACCTACACCAAATTTCGGATATTATCATTATAGAATCAAGTAAGGTAGAATCGTTACCGTACCGGAAAAAATGCTTAGAGGCGATCCTTCCTTATGTACGCTCTGAGTTCAAATTCTGCTGTGGTTGATTTTAGACTTTCGTTCATTCGGGGTTGATAAAATAAGTACCAGTAAGATACTGTGGTCGATGTAACAGACTAACCTCTCTCCCAAAATTGCTGGTCTTTTTCCAAAATTTGAAACCGATGTTAAAGAATTACATCAACAGGACGGGTTTCGATATTTATTTTCCCCCGATTTTCAATCGAATCTTTTTTTAATAAGTTAAATAATATTAAATCTTCTCGGACTCTAAAGACGACTGAAAAAGATAATAATTAAAATATCGGAAAATTGGAAATCTTTCTAATGTCATCTACGTTGACTTTCACCTGCATGCTGAGAATATCTAACAGGCTACCGAATAATTTATTGAAAATAGTTTATCTTGAAAAAAGTGTATCTTGGTGTGTCACTGATAAGGGGATTATATTATTTCTATAATAATTTCTGTTTTAATAATCTATTTATTTTCTCAGGTGAATTAACTGATCAGATATTATCATTTAACATTTAATCCACAGGTAAAAAAAAAAGTGCAAATCAGCAGTCCTTGATTAATAAATTCATATGCCATAAAAAGCGAAATGCTAAAAGCAATTAATCCTCCTTTGGTTCTCCTTCCTCTTTGCATAGCTTTCGGCTGGTGGAAGACGCAATGCATGCACATACTTGAACATTCAAATGGATCTCCGTCGGTTCGACGATGCTTATTCATTTGTTCGATCAACTGAATTACCTGCTCATTAAATTAGTGTGCATGTGGCTGGGTATTCCAGAGAGACATACCCATTTAATACTATTCTCGGAGAGAAACAGCGTAACAGATGGACTGAATGTGTTAAGCCATGCAATGAACCCAAGACCCACCCGGTAGCTTATTTTATCTGACGTGGATGGATGGATGGATGGATGGATGGATGGAAGGCAAATTATGCCCTGGTGGGATCTCAACTCGGGACGAGAGATTTAGAATAATACACTACAACAAATTTGTCCGATTGTTTAACAATTCGACCAATTCACCGCCCATTTTGATGATCGTAGACCATCTGTCTCATGGTCTCAATATTATATAAAGATAGATTTCACTAAACTCATGTTATACATAATCTATAAATCCGAATCTCCTATTTGCACGCGTGTGTGCGAGTATCTATATGTATGTATGTATGTATGTATGTATGTATGTATGTATGTATGTATGTATGTATGTAAAGTTAATCCAAGCAAAAAAGCACAAAAAAACACAACAAAGCGAGGATGTGGAACAAATATAGTATTATTGGACGCTCAGGGAAGAAGGAAAGAAGGAGGGTTTAACGTTTCGAGCGGTGCTCTTCGTCGGAAACATAGGAGAAGGAAAGATCCAGAGAAGGGAAGACAGAGGAAAAACATCGCCAACGGTACACACGAGGTCACATTCATGTACGTATGTATGTATGATGCATGTATGTATGTATGCATGCATGCATGTATGTATGGATGTATGTATGTATGTATGTATGTATTTATGTATGTATATATGTATGTATGTATGTATGTATGTGTATATATATACACATATATGCGTGTGTTTGTGTGTATTATATATATATATATATATATACATATATATACATATATATATATATATACAGTAATCTCTCGCCATATCGCGGTTTATCATTTAAGCTTACGTCGATTCCTCTGTAAAATGCTGCCGAAACAAATGTTGCATATGTTCTTATATATGTGTGTATGTGTGTGTGTATTGTTGAACCGTTAATCTGTACATATTTTTTCCTCACTCCGTTTTTTATTCTCTCTCTCTCTCTCTCTCTCTCTCTCTCTCTCTCTCTCTCGGTTTCCCTCCTTAATCCTTTCTGCCGAAGATCGCAAGCTAGAAACGTAAAAGATTTTTGTGTTCTTCCTGAGCGTTAAGCTAATACACCTGCTAGTTGTTCCTGCGCCTGTCTTCGTCTTTCGTTTTCTACAAATTTCAAATATATATAGGAGTGGCTGTGTAGGCGCAGAAGTGGCTGTGTGGTAAGTAGCTTGTTATCAACCACATGGCTCCGGGCTCAGTCCAACTGCGTGGCGCTGTGGGCAAGGGTCTTCTACTATGGCCTCGGGCCGACCAAGTCCTTGTGAGTAGATTTGGTAGACGGAAACGGTAAGATTCCCGTCGTATATATTTGTGTGTGTGTGTGTGTGTGCGTGTGTGTATGTGTGTGTGTGTGTGTTTACGTGTCTACGTTTGTATCCCACCATCTCTTGACAGCCGATGCTGGTGTGTTCACGTCTCCGTAACTTAGAGGTTCGGCAAAATAGACCGGTAAAATATGTACTAGACTTACAAAGAATAAGTCTTGGGGTCGATTTGTTCGACTAAAGGCGATGCTCCAGCATAGCCGCAGTCAAATGACTGAAGCAAATTAAAAAATAAAAGAATATATATATATATATATATATATAGTTAATCCAAACATGAAAACACAAAGAGAAAACACAACAACGCGAGGACGTGGAACAAGTATAGTATTATTGGACGCTCAGGAAGGAAGGGAAGAGGGAGGGTTTAACGTTTCGAGCGGAGCTCTTCGTCAGAAAAATAAGAAAAGGAAAGGTCCAGAGAAGGGAAGACGGAGGAAAAAAAAATCGCCAACGGTACACACACGGTCACACTAAGATATATATATATATGTATATATATATATATATATTATATATATATATATATATATATATATATATATATATATATATATATATATATATATTAAGGTATGTAGAAAAATACAACATGGACAAGAACGTATAACTCTTAGAAGACGATACAATAAACACGGACAGGACATTCGAAACCCTCAGTCTTCAGTCAAGAACCGGATCATCGTAGTAATTTCGGCTGATTAATCTTGAGATTACTAGATCACGGCCAGCCCTCCAAGAAAAACTAAGCAACGAGCATTAGAAAAACTAAGCTGGGAGCGTAGATTTCCTGGAAGAAGGATCGAATGCATACGGACACCAGGACAGCAAAAGGGACGAATATAAAAAAAACAAAAAAATAATGGAATACAGAACCATGAAATACAGAAGCATTAACGGTGAAAACAACAACAAGTGTCTTACGACTGATAACAAGCAAACACATTTTTTCTCTAGCGCAAGGAAAGGAGCCTTATCGGCGATGCCTATAGCGGCGGACGAAAAACAACGATGTTAACACGACGCTGGTCAGAAGCTGAAAGGCAGATTTCGGCCAGCAGTCACGTGACAGAGGAGAGAGAAAAGAAAAGAAAGAGAAGCAGCGGAAGAGAGAGAGAGAGAGGAGAGAGAGGAGGGACAAACGCAACAAAGAGAGAGAAGAGAGAGAAAGAAGGAATCAGAGAGGAGAAGGGATGGGTGTCGAAGATTGACCTGTGAGTGCAGAGCGAGACAAAGAATTAGGAGGGTAGTGGAAGATTAGACCAAAGAATCAGAGGAAAGAGAAGAGAAAAAGAGGATGAGTAGAGAGAGAAGGGGACAGATCAAGTAAAAGAGAGAGAGAGAGAGAGACAAACAAAGAGTCGTACCAGTTATTAAGAATATGTGCTCACATTAATGTTAAGAGGGTACGTGGCGCCTGGAATATATGTTAAGGTATGTAGAAAAATACAACATGGACAAGAACGTATAACTCTTAGAAGACGATACAATAAACACGGACAGGACATTCGAAACCCTCAGTCTTCAGTCAAGAACCGGATCATCGTAGTAATTTCGGCTGATTAATCTTGAGATTACTAGATCACGGCCAGCCCTCCAAGAAAAACTAAGCAACGAGCATTAGAAAAACTAAGCTGGGAGCGTAGATTATATATATATATATATATATATATATATATATATACACACACAGTTGGAATTTACGAAACAAAAGAAAAGACGAAGACGGGTGTGTAACGCTCTGGGAGTGAGAAAATCATTTACGTTTCGAGCCTACGAGAGAAAAAAAAAAAGATTTTAGTGGCTAGCGATGAGTCATAGTGAATACCGGACAGAGATGGTCCGACAGGAGAGCTAGGAAGAAGGGGAGATAAAGAACGGTATATATGTATATATATATCACCTTGATCACCTTGACCAACCAGTCCGTCAAGCGTCCATTTGACACCGCTGGTCACAGCACGCTGTCCACTCAATATATATATATATATATATATTATATATATATATATATATAATATACAGGATTTATTCATTGAACTCCTGAATATATATATATATATATATATATATATATATATATGATTTGCTCTGTGTATTAAACACGCTGGTGTTGAAATTATAATTTTCCTGCTATGTTTCATTTCTGGTGAGCAATATCTAATAAATCTTGTCGCTCGGTTGCCCACAGCTATGATATATAATATCATTAGAGTAGCGGTGTACAGGAATTTTGTTGCCCAGACACTGAAGAAGAAATTGGAAAAAGACGGAACTTTATGTTAAAACGATTGAGTAGCTTCAAGAGACGAGATTCAACTAATGAAAATTCGTAGCATATTTCGTTATTAGACTAATTTAACTGCTTTAGAACGACAACTATGAAATATATGAAACATGAATGACAATTCTAGATTTATTGATTGTAACGAATGTTTTAACATGAACTTTAGTTCTTAAAATCAAAACTGACAACTGATCGATTAAGGCAATTTCTTTTAAGTGATAAGTGTGTGTCCGTGGGTGTGCGTGTGTCTGCGTGTGTGCCAGTGTGGGTGTATACATATACATATATACATATATAGATATGAGTGTGCAGAATATATAGATATGTATGTATATATGTATGTATGTGGGTGTATGAGTGTGGTTGTGGATGTCCGTGTGCACGTGTGTGTGTGTCTGTCGATGTACGTATACGTTTTGCATATATACATATCTCTGTATGTGTATATATACATACGTACACACACACACACGCACACACACACACACACACATATATATATATATATATATAGAGAGAGAGAGAGAGACAGACAGACAGACAGAGAGAGAGACAGACAGACAGACAGACAGACAGACAAACAGACAAACAGACAGACAAGACAGACAGACAGACAGACAGAGAGGGAAACAGATAGAAAGACAGAGTAATGATTATTTTTCAACGTAGTGACAGCCAGCTGGAGAGGATGTTCCATGGGGTTAAAGAACAGTAACATCCGTCCTAACCAGGGCAGCTACATTATGTTGGCAAATAATGTTTACTCTAGAGTACTGTTACTGAATGTTTCTCGCTCAGAGATTTAGAAATAATAATTTTTCTATTCATATACATACACTAGTGTGTGTGCGTGCGTGTGTGTGTGTGTGTGCATACGTGCGTGTGTGTAGAAGTTTCGAAGTGATGTACATACTATTGTATATTAAGAAGGTGGCAACCAGAATTTTTGAATAACTCTAGGCAACAAAATGTCTGCTATTATTAGACGAAATTGTGCTCATAGGTAATTTGTGAGCGCTGATTCCGACTCTGCAATCATTTTAGCTCTAGCACGTCAATGTTTTTGCGCAATCATTATTATGCTGCTATGAAAATTACAGTAATGTGAGAATTCATGACAAATAAAATGAATGTTACGTTAAGCGTAAATTACCGTTATTTGATATCAGAACAATAGCAACTAGATGGACAAGCAGCTCTAAAACTATTAAAACACAAAATAAAAAAAGTGTAAAGTGAATATTATGAATTTCATTTTTTTTTTTTAAAGTAGCTTTGGCGTCTTCTTTTACGCCAATGTTGCATGCCAGTTTCTTGTTCTAAAAACCAGCAATAGTCCGTCAGCATGTTTGATGTAAGTCTGCCACCGTAGCAGCTTTCTAGTTCTTTGATTTCGTGATGAAATCGTCCACAATACTCATCGCTTACATCGCCTATATTGGGTGAAAAAAAGTCAAGATGAGAGTGGAGAAAATGAACTTTTAGAGACACTCTTGCCCCAAGTTGTTTATAAGCTTTCAAAAAAGCCATTCGTAAATGCCACATAGTTAGGTGATTTTTCATTTCCCAAAAAACGTTTTACAAGAGAGACAAACTTTTCTCAAGCAGTTTTTTCTACTGGGCTTAATTCCATTCTTTCAACCTGGATCCCAGTAGTTCTGACTTTTCTTTTGTTACATATAAATATCAATCGTTCATCTGTATATCTATATAAGTGTGAGTGTATGGATGTTTAGTATGGTTGTGTAGGTGATTCTTTGAAATCGCTACAGAAGTCGCTGCAGAACATCTTTGATATAGAGAGGGAATAGTGAAACGCTTTACACCTGATTTTCTGATTGGATTAGAAACTCATTAGCGATAACAAACTATGACATTCCTTTATTCGTTGACTTCAAAAGCAAAACACCTTAAAATGATTCATGACAATAGTGAGGCACAATATGGTCAAGCGAACAATAAAACAGCTCTTCAGAAATCCAATGATAATTTCGTAAGGCTGGGAAATGGCTCCAAAAATATTCGTAGCTCGGGATATTAGACTCACAGGTTGGCCACTGAGTGCTCTATTATCATTTTCTTGTTTCACTCACTGGACTGTCGTGATACTAGGTTATCGCATTCAAGGGTTTAATAAAACAAATCGACTCTAGTACTTAATTCTAATGTCTGGTACTCATTCTGTTGAGTCTTTTGCCGCGCTGCTAAGTTAAATGGTCGTAAACAAACGAAAACCAGTTTTCAAGCTGCGGGGCGTTGGACAAACAAACGGAAACACAAAGACGTATATATGCAAAGATACAATGACCCTCCACAAAGTATCCGTCTAACAAATTTACTCACGAAGCATTGGTCAGCCTCGTGCTAAAGTAGAAGACACACTCTCTCTCTCTCGGTGCCGTGCAGTGTGACTGAACACGGAACTATGTGGCTGCAACGCGAGCGTCTTAACCACACAACAACGTCTGCTCCATATCTTAACACAGCCATATCTTCAGAAATTATTACAATGGGGTTATTGGTTTATTTTCTGACAAACTCTTGCTATGGTTCAGATCCCAAATGGAACGAACTTTTAATAGTCAAATTAAAGTCAAACGCAATTGTAATTACACACATTTAACCAAGTCGAAATGAAGAGACTGCATTTAAAATCAATAGTAACAGATTATAAAAGCGCAATAAAATCTCTTCGCTATATGGAAGATTTGCAAACTTATATTTTAAAATATCTGTAAGTCGATCACAGAAAATATGTTACCATTGAAAAAGGAAACACTGCACCATCAATACTACGATGTTTCGCTTAATGGATGCATAGCACGAAGGGAGATTCCAACACTAGATTCATTATCGGTGGAAGATCTCGGAATTATCTTTGGAAACAATGCAAACTTTTATAATTATATTGCTAAGATGGCAACTGTATGTGAGAAACTGACACAGATGATGCTGAGATGGTTTGCATGATAAGAGAAGAGAATGGTTAAGAGAAAAACAAAAGTGTGATGTCGACAACCACAACTGGGTTTCTTGATCAACCGATTCTGAGAAACGAAGAAGAATTCTTAATTTTTTTTCCCTTCGGTTTGTTGTAATGAAAACAGCAGCAATGATGTGTATCTAAGTACTGTTCACTGATTGATGAGATTCAGAGTAAAACATTAAGGTTATAAAGTGTGAATTGTCACACAAAATTAGCAAACATCTACTAAAAGTACCCAGAATTTGGGAAAGATTCTCACTTAAAACTGTTCTGAACAAAAAATATTTTATTCGGTTTTAGAAATGAAGGTGAAAAATTTTAAAAGAACAATTAGAGAATTTTGTGACGTGCGATTGCAATTGTTTTCTGGTTTAGGCACAGCCATTTCTAGGAACCTTGGTTTAATTGATAACACCCGTATACAATTTACTAACGCGGCGAGCTGGCAGAGCTGTTAGCACGCCGGGCGAAATGCGTAGCAGTATTTCGTCTGCAGTACCGTTCTGAGTTCAAATTCCGCCGAGGTCGACTTTGCCTTTCATCCTTTTGGGGTCGATAAATCAAGTACCAGTTACGTACTGGGGTCGATATAATCGACTTAATCCCTTTGTCTGTCCTTGTTTGTCCCCTCTGTGTTTAGCCCCTTGTGGGTAGTAAAGTAACAGATAACACTCGTATACAATTTTATCCACTCCGGATTAGATGAAAAGCGAAGCTAATGTCCTGGAAATTGAACTCAGAAAATACAGAATCAGAACAAATATCTCAGAGTAGCATTTCTGATGCTACAATGATGACAGAACATATTTCAAAAAATTAAAGGTCAATAACCTTAAAATATTTTATGTTTCAGATATCAAAATAATACAATAATTATAATGCCGTAAAGTACAGGATTTTTTTGTTCGAAAGTTATAGTTATCTTTGAAATACCAATGTAATTTCCCTCAAAACCAAATTCGCCAGCTTTTCATAGGACAAATTGAATAATGATGCTCGCAGCATATTATTCTAGGAGATAATATGTCATGATTAAAAACGTGTATCGTTATAGATTTGTCTATTGCTTCAGAGCTGGCCATGGGCTAAATAGCAACAACGTTATATCTCTCTGTATATAAAGCTGAAGTTGTCTGTGTGTGGCAGGTTTGGTAGCTTTCAACTAACACTAACTCTTCCGAGACCCTGCGGCGCAAGTTGACCAAAATTGAGAGTATGATAGAAAAAGGCTTGGACTTCATTCCGTAGAAGAAAAAATTCAAATCGGACCATGTTAACACCAAAAATTATTTACATCAAAAAGGTGCTTTTTTCTATGATAATCCCTATTTTTTACGATTTTTTGACTGCTGTGTCGCCATTTCTCGGTGTATTTCAACCAGAAAAATGTTCACTTAAAGAGAATAACAAGCTACATAATGCAACATTTTTACTTTTCAAAAATTCCAATTCTAAAGGGTCGAAACAAACCCGAGCAACGCCGGGCGATACTGCTAGTTTATGATATATTAAAAGCAAAATGTCTTCATATGTATATTCAGCGGTAATGAAAATTGTTTTAGACTGTTGAAGAAAACAGGAGATAAAAAAGAATTTGCTTCGCTTCTGTCTGGAACATATAAAGAAAGAAAGAAAAGGAAACATTTAGCGGAAGTTAACACAGTTGGTTTGTTAACTGTGCAGACTAAGCTGAGATCAGATCAACAGAGATTAAATGTTGAAGCTTGCACACGCACCGGAAACAACAAACTACCGCTGTTTAATAAAAAAGACACCTAATGAAATATATGATCGGTTTGGAAACATCTGCTAACGTAATAACATGAAGTCGGTGAATGCTCTTCAGACGCTTGTGTGGTGTATGTGTGTGTGTGGTGTGTGTGTGTGTGTGTGTGTGTGTGCGTGTGTTTGTGTGTGTTTGTATATGTGTTTGTATGTGGTGGGGTGTCCTACATTAACTGACACAGAAGTACGTAACCCTGATCTTACAAACAATAAACACTACTCACATCTCTCTCTCTCTATCTCTTTCTGTCTCTCTTTATCTCTCACATACACACAGACACACACACACACACATACGATTGTCAACCCGACCCACACCGCTACCCAATTGCTGGTACGTTTGAATACCATACTTACCTTGTATTATCCTACTGTGTGGGTGCATATATATATATATATGTTTGTGCGTGTGTGTGTGTGTGTGTGTGTGCTAGTGTGTAGATAGATAGATAGATAGATAGATAGATCGTTTTTTTAAGAAAAACATGAATCCGGAGAAGAAGCACACTCTAAAAAGTAGAGCACTCAATATTTATAACGGGAAAGGCGGAGAGCTGGCAGTATCGTTAGCACGCCGAGCGAAATGCATAGCGGTATTTCGTCTGTCTTTAAGTTCTGAGTTCAAATTCCGCCGAGATCGTCTTTGCCTTTCATCATTTCGGGGTCGATAAATTAAGTAGCAGTTGCGTACTGGGGTCGATCTAATCGACAGGCTCCCGCCCCCAAAATTTCGGGCCTTGTGTCTAGAGTAGAAAAGAATATTTATTACTAGTGAAGACCGGTTTATATATATATATATAAACCCCTACACATCTCCTATGTTCCTTGCTTTAGGCTTTTACTTCATACACGCCAGCTCAATTTGATTCATTCTCAGTCGAAAGACACCTGTTGTTATTTTCTTGTGTTTGTATTCGTAATTGTGTAACATGTTCTCCGTTTTTTGTTTGGACAAGACATTGATGAGGCGAATGATAATAATACAAGCGGATAAGGATGGGAGAAGACAGAAAGCGCCCGCCGACCCATTGTTGCCGTACACATTGGCTAGCTTTTTTACTAAGGGGTCTAATACTCCTAACTTAGACGTTTGTGGGGAGCAACCAGATCAAACCATCTCAAGGATAACTACCTGAAATTCTAGTACTTGACTGAGGAGAGAAAGCCACGAATGATCGTCTTTCTTCCTTCTAATTGTTGTTTCTCTCCTCCGCCTTTGTAACGTCCGAATGTTTTAATATCCTCTATTGCTTTTTTGTTCCATATATATATATATATGTATGTATGTATGTATGTATGTATGTATGTATGTATGTATGTATGTATGTATGTATAATGTATGTATATATATATATATTATATATATATATTATATATATATATATATATATATATATATATATATATATATATAATATTAAATTAGAGACAAAACCACTATTAGGCAAATCAACAATGAAAAACTTAAGCCAATACATAAGATTATTTAATTTATATTATTTAAATATATAACAAAATTATTAAAAAATATTAATTAATATCACACTACGATCGTTTCATGGCTGCTAACTTCTTCAAATTTTCAAGTCACAGTCATTCATCAGGTGGTTAAATATCTCGCCAAGATAAGTATTTAAACCACCTGATGAATGACTGTGACTTGAAAATTTGAAGAAGTTAGCAGCCATGAAACGATCGTAGTGTGGATATTAATATATTTTTTTTATAATTTGTTATATATTTAAATAATATAAATTAATAATCTTAGTATTGGCTTAAGTTTTCATTGTTGATTTGCCTAATAGTAGTTTTATCTCTAATTTAATATAATATAATATTTTACTATAAAATTGGATTCAATCCTAAATCTGATTTTCCCTGTAAGCTTGGATTTATACCCTAATATTTTATATATATATATATATATATATATATATACATATATAATATAAATATATACACATATATATGTTTGTATTTATGTATGTGCGTAATGAATGCACACAAGTATACTTATAACATATGAATATATTGTATATATGCAACATATATACCTATATATTATATATATATATATATATATATAATATATATATTATATTATGTATATATACATATATACATATAAATATATACACATATATATGTTTGTATTTATGTATATGTATATGAATATGTATGTATGTATGTTTACATATATATGTAAAAGAAGTTAGAAATAATGGTCGTTCCATCTCTGCTTTCGTGCATTGGGTGTTCTAACGCTATAATAACAACGATGTGATAATGTAATAATTTCGTGAGACTCGGCTTCTATAGTATCATCTTATAACCGCCACCGAAACATGTGTAAAACGCTGCTATAATTCTTTTATTTCCCATTTTTTTCTTGTTTTCTTTGTATAATCTTGTTTCTTTGTTTTCTTGTTTTCTTTGTATAATGTTCACAACTATGGAGACCACTTGCAAGCAATTTGGGTAAAAAATACCACGAATTCTCTTTGCAGGTTTCTCATTCTAATTATAAAGAAACACATAGCGTTCTAATCAGTGATTATATGTCACGCGTTTTGTGCCTATACAGAAATGTATACACACACACACACACACCACGCATTTATGTATATATGTTTATATATGTTGATATATAATACATACATACATTCATACATACATATAATAATATATATATATATATATATATATATATATATATAGTATGTATGTATGTAATGTATGTATGTATGTATGTATGTATGTATGTATATATATATATATTATATATATATATATATATCATATAATATATACACACATCCATACGATACGAATATGTATATATATATTTATATACATATATATGCATATATATATATTCATACGATACGAATATATATATATATATATATATATATATATATATATACGTACATATGTATATATAGGTGTGCGTGTGTGTGTATATGTGCATATACCAACAAAGTCATGGAGAGCTCATTTATCTAGGATACAATCTGCACAGTACCATTCTTAATATTGATACAACTGTAACTAAGCAGAATTTAAAGTTGATGGAACTCTTGTGAAGAAGTAACTAACAAATAATTCGCTAAGTGCTATTACGGTAAATTACGGCCGGCGGAAAAGCTGGGAAGCGAGAGAAGACCTGCAACGACGTACATTGAGATGTTGGACGTGACACGATCCTGTTTGTTGTGGACAACAAATAGATATGTAATGGGAAGCAGGTTTCAGTGTTGGCTTGTTGTTAATTATGTCCGATGGAGATCCATATGGATGTCCACGACGAAGACGACGACGACGACGACGACGATAACGGTTACGACGACGATGATGACGACAATGATGATGATGGTGATGATAATGATGATAATTATGATGATAATAATAATCATCATCATTATTATCAGCATCCTCATTGTCACCATCACCATCATTTCCATCATTATGTGGTGGTGGTGGTGGTGGTGGTGGTGGTTGTGGTGGTGGAGGTGGTGGTGGTGATGGTGGCAGTGGCGATGGTGGTGGTGATGGTGGTGCTATATATAAGATCATGTTTCCTTACATTTATGGGTTCTCTCACCATTGGCGGTTATTGAATTCATGGTTGTGCCGATAATATTATGTCCATACACATATGGAGACACACAGACACACGCACACACACACACACAATTATATATACTTACGTAAGTACATGCATACGCACCCACATAGATAGGTAGATAGATAGTTAGAGAGAGAGAGAGATAGAGAGAGATACATACATACACAAAGAAATACAGAATATATGTATGTGGGTATTTCTTTCTTTTAATTGCTTCAGTCATTTTGACAGTGGTCATGCTGGAGCACCGCCTTTAGTCGAGCTATTCGACCCCGGGACTTATTCTTTGGAAGCCTAGTACTTATTCTATCGGTCTCTTTTGCCGAACCGCTAAGTTACGGGGACGTGAACACACCAGCATCGGTTGTCAAGCGATGTTCGGGGGACAAACACAGACACACAAACACAGACACACAAACACATACACACACATACATATATATATACATATATACGACAGGCTTCTTTCAGTTTCCGTCTACCAAATCCACTCACAAGGCATTTTGGTCGGCCCGAAACAATAGTAGAAGACACTTGCCCAAGATGCCACGCAGTGGGACTGAACCCGGAAACATGTGGTTGGTAAGCAAGCTACTTATCACACAGCCAATATATATATGTATGTATTTATGTATGTATGTATGTATGTATGTATGTATGTATGTATGTATGTATGTATGTATGTATGTGTCTATTATGGGCCCATGTGTTTATGAGAGAGTAAACTTATCTATAACAACCAAAAGCACATCTTAGCAAAAGTTTCCACTGACTCACGTTGCAGATGAGGTTTGACAAACGAATCAATCGCCTGGCACTCACTGACATCTTTTTCATTTCAGAAACATCAACAAAATGACAGCTAGTTTTGGAGCAGAAACATCAGAATGGTCAAAGTGATGTGCAACGTATTTCCTACTTGGATTCAATGAATTTTCTGAACTTTA
>NC_043007.1:103801-106301 GCF_006345805.1 Octopus sinensis | reverse complement strand
CATACCGTTATCTTTTCTTCCAACCATCTAGGAAACCCTATTTCCTTCCTCATTAAAAATAATTAAAAAAGATAATGCGGCATATGTTTACATTTTTCCAGGGGTAAACATGTAGAATACAGACTTCAATACACCATAGAAACTGCAACGACTGGTTTATAACAGTGAGAACTAATACATGCACACACAGACACACACACACACAGACACACACACACACATACACACATACACACACATGCACACACACATATACACAGGGTGCGTAAGATATTTGAGTAGAGATGTTTATAAAAAGAAACAGACATATAATAACAGATATCAAAAAATGCTATGAGGATAAAAAGAAACCTTCTTTTCTATAATGTTATTCAATAAAGCCACCTTCAGCTTCAACAACTGCTTCTATATGAGATCTAAATCATGTACATGCTCGAATCAAGTGGTCCTGGTTCATTTGGGACATTACTCTGACTATGGCAGCTTTCAAAGAATATTTGGTGTTATGAGTGTTTTCATTAACCTCTCTCTCCCTCTACAACGCTCCACATATAATAGTGAAATGGATTGGGATCTGGGGAATTAAAATGCCAAATGTTAGGGATTATGTGATCATGAAAATTTTCTGCCATCCATTCCTGTGTTACTAGAGCCATGTGTGATTGTGTACAGTCATACTGGAACACACAAGGCCTTCTATTGCATACACAGCCAATACAGGGCTTAACAATCGTTTGCAGGACCTCAATGTGGGCGGCAGAGTTAACTCTAAGGCCTTGTGGAAATAAGTAAGGCGTCATCACATATCCTTCATTGCTGACAACTCATAAAACCATCTCAGTTGCAGGAAATTCTGTATGAAGGATACTTGGAACTTCAGAAGGCCATCTGTCATTTCTTCTGTTAACTTTTTGATCTTGGTCGAATTGTTTCTCGTTTGAGAAAAAAATCTACTAGACTTTTCAGTTTGTTTAAGAGCCTTTTAGATCTGATGTAATGATTTTCGTTTGCTTTTTCTGACAAATTACCTTTCCTCATCATACAATATTTGTATGTGATGTCTTCGTGGATAACATTTCTGACTGTTCCTACTAACACATGGAGATCCTTTGCAATTGGCCTGATGGACTTTGTGGGATTGTAATATAACTGAGTTGTAAACAACTCTTTTATTCCTGTGTTGGATGCTAGCATTCCTGTCTACGTTTATTTCTTTCACCTTTCTCAATCATTTTAGGAAGAAAACGAGAACAATGAGCTTGTCGTTCGGCAGAAGAGCAACGAAGACATTTTTCCAATGTTACGGTAATGTGAATACGATTACATTTGTTCTACTAGATCAGCTCCCGGAAACCTTCGATAAGCTGAAAGAAAATTTTCCAAATATGATATTTCGAGAAAGTCGATGTCTTTGAAATCAGGTGCCGTAAACAATTGGTCGCCCGTTATTCAGTCCTATTCCATGGAATATGTACAATATAATTGTTCAAGAAGAAAATTGCACAAATAATCATAACGAAGCCTGGCATAGAAATTATATAAATCCATCGTTAGATCACATTGAAATGCTTCTTGTGTGTTGGAGGCTAGTCGTAATGAGCAGCATTACAATCTGTTGAACCTGCTGGATAAATTCAAATGTTCCGATGATTTCATAGCGTTTAGAATACTTTTTTATGGTTTGATACTGGTGATACGTTTCCATCTTCAATCGTCTCTATCTCCTTACAAACTTTGTAGACGAAAGATCTGGCAACATTTTAAAATCGAGATATTTCTAAATCGCTATGCTCAGCCTTTATAACCACAATAACAGCATGCCTCTTCATTTCTTAAGTAAGCTGAGGGACTGCTATTATTATTTTCTGAAACAAAGATTATACAGTGATAGCAAAAAATGCGCCAATGACCCAAAAATGTATGTCCTCAAATACCTTACGCATTCTGTATATAATATATTATATTAATTTACTTTAATACCTTTTTGTTTTAATGACACGCTGTGCTACAGGATACATCTAGAAACGTTAGCCATCTTTATATATAATAGACAGAGATAAACATTTTTGTTTGTACACAATATTTTCGTGAAATAGTTTCTCTCCCCTATTACGAGCACGGTCTGAAACGTTCATAGGTTGACCATGAAAGAGTGAGACTAGAGCTGTGAAATTCTGCATGCGTTAATTTCAAATCGTCTATTTAACAACTGCATTGTTGCTTTTCAGGAAAACTGACATTTGACTCATCAAACAGGATTTCAAAAGTAACTAGTGGTGATTTCTCTTGAAAATGACAAAATTTGGTATCGTGGTATTATCAAGTTCCTGCAGAAAAACTTTTAGCTCTGAAGGTCAATCCTACATTCATACTAAATTAGGGGATAGCGCTCCAGATTTATCAACAGTGCACAAGTGGGCGGCTTAATTTAGGAGGAGAAGGGTGAGTGTTGAAGATAACATCTAGACATCCTGCAACCGCCACCACCGAGAATAAAATA
>NC_043007.1:96301-98801 GCF_006345805.1 Octopus sinensis | reverse complement strand
AGAAGCATTAACGGTGAAAACAACAAGTGTCTTACGACTGATAACAAGCAAACAAATTTTTCTCTGGCGCATTGAAAAGCCTTTATAGCGGCGGACATTCCTACCTATTACACTGACCTATAATCACATACGTCTGTTTATAGAAATTTGACAGCCTTGTATTCTTCCTTCCACTTTAAATTTTACTACTAAAACAACTACTCACTTGGCGTCACCCTACTCATACATTTTCTCTATCCATTTCTTAATGCAGCTCAATCATATCACCCCGACTCACATATTTTACACTTATTCACTCCTTACCTTCTCATCTCATCCTATCCCTCCCCACTCCTTTCCCATTCTCCCCTCACATTATCTTCACCACCAATTAACACTCCTTTTCTCATTTCTTTCACCCTTTCTTAATTTGTTTTCACTCTTTTCATTGTTTCTTTCTCTTTTTTCTCGCTCTTCCTCAAATCCTTATATATATATAATATATATATATATGTGTGTGTGTGTGTGTGTGTGTGTGTGTGTGTGTGTGTGCAAAGGTTAAAAATTGTTAAAATAATAAACTTATACCAGTGGTTAGCCTGTGTAGAAAAGGTCTTAGACATAAATATTTTTATAATATATATGAGTGTATAAAAATTTATACACGGAGAGAAGGCCACTAAGTGGTCTTCTTACATGTCAAAAAGGGCAGTCAAACCCTAAGCCATGAAACATATTCTTATTTAGTGCACTTTGATTGTAAGCGAGGAGGAGAAATTGAGAGAATTAAAATATCAGATAATTCTCTATTCCGACGTTTCACCATGGATGATAATATAAATCAATCAATTAATTAATTAATTAATTAATTGATTGTTTAACCAACCATCTGTGGATCTTCAGTGCTATAAATCATTATTTCAAAAAAATTTACCCTTATATTTTATATATTTGAGTATTTTAATTCTTGGGTCAGATAACTCACTGTTGAATTTATTCACTGCTGTTCTATTCCAGCCCTGCACATGGATTGTGGACATTTTGATTTGAATTTCTGAGGTATAAAGATGAAACTAAGTACGCACGTGTTTTCTTTTCTGCTTTCGTTAGGTATTCTAGTTTCATAATTATATATCTTCAGCGATTCTACTGAAGATCCAATGATGTTTGATTAATCAATTAACTAATTTATTTATTTATTTATTTATTTAATCATGAATGGTGAAACTTCGGAGTATAACATTAACTGACATTTTAATTCCCTCAATTTGTCCTCCTCGCTTGCAATCAAAGTGATCTTAATAAGAATGTTTTATGTGGTTTGGAGTTTTCGCTGCCCTTTTCAACATGAACATAAATTTTGAACATAATTTTTATACACTCATAAACTTTACATATTTATATATATATATATATTCCTTCCGGCCTTTCAAAATGTGACTGCGTGTGACCCGTTGGCGATTCTTTTCCTCTGCCTTCCCTTTTCTGGATCTTTCCTTCTCCTATGTTTCCGACGAAGAGCTCCGCTCGAAACGTTAAACCCTCATTCTTTCCTTCTTTCCTGAGCGTCCAATAATACTATATTTGTTTCACGTCCTCGCGTTGTTGTGTTTTTTGTGCTTTCTTGTTTGGATTAACTTTATATATATATATACATATATATATGTATATATATATATATATATATATATACACAAACATAAATACATATATATATATATATGAGTGTGTGTGTGTGTGTGTGTGCGTATGTGTGTGTGTGTGTGTGTGTGTGTGTGTGTGTGTGTGTGTGTGTGTGTGTGGAGGTGCAATGGCCCAGTGGTTAGGGCAGCAGACTCGCCGTCGGAGGATTGCGGTTTTGATTCCCAGACCGGGAGTTGTGTGTGCTTATTGAGCGAAAACACCTAAAAAACACCTGGCCTCCCGTCCAGCCGGGACGAACACATACGCTACAGAAACCAAGAAACCGGTCCTATGAGCCTGCCTTCGCTTGAAAGGGCGACGTGTATCGTTTTATATATATATGTATATATATATATATATATATATATATATATATATATATATATATATATATATATATATATATAATATATATATATAGAATAATATATATATATATATGTATATATGTATTATATATGTATACATATATATATGCATGTGTACATGTAATGTATACATGTAAGTATATATATATATATATACATATATATATATATATATATATACGTATATATACATTCCACTTACTCATTTCATTTACGTATTTTTATTTCGTGTCCTTATTTTTACTCATTTTCGCATTCATATTTGTATTCCATCATATACACACCTAAATTAAATATACATATCACTTTGTTCTGTTAGGTTTAATGAACCTTCACTTGATTATATGAACATTTCCTTTGGTAAAGATATATGTGTCTTGGTGATTATATATTATTAAGTAGGAAAAATTATAAGAAAAGTTAATTAAAAATCAACATCAGAGCAAATTCCACATCAGAAACATGACCGA
>NC_043007.1:81301-91301 GCF_006345805.1 Octopus sinensis | reverse complement strand
AGGGGAGGGGAAGTCGATTACGTCGACCCCAGTGCACAACAGTTCGTATTTATCGATCCAGAAAGTGAAATGCAAACCTCAGCGGCTTTTGATCTCAGAATGTAAAGGGCAGGAAGAAATACCGCTATGTATTTTGTTCGACACACCAAAAGTTTCACCAACTCGTCGTCTTCCTATCGACCTATGAATAATGACAAGCAAAGCTGATCATAGTGTCATTTAATTGCAGAACCTAATATTACAGAACGCAAAACCGCAGTCTTATGGGTTTCGTGCTTTGTGGGTACATCCCAAACTGTCAAGCTTCGTTGTAACAATGATTCTTGATTTTAGCAAAACACCAGCTGTAATGAATAGAAATGCAGGTGGACTACTTTGGCACCTGTCTTTGACAGGTGCTTTATTTTATTAACCGCGGAAAAACTGGCGTCTCTGAACTCACAATATGAAAAAAACGGAAGTAATGAAGTTGAAAATACACAGAGAATATATTAAAATTAATTTGATTTTAATTATACAGTTCTATATTTAAGACATTAGGAATTATGTACATTATTTACATTATTTACATTTGACGGATATTTGTCCTCATCTTGTTCGTTGTTAACAAAACGTTTCGGTTGATATACCCTCCAGGTTCGAAATTTCCCCAAAACACTTGATGAAGGCTGGAGGGTATATCAGCCAAAATACGCTAAGCATTTCGCCTGGCGTGCTAATGTTTCTTATTTGTTTATTGCTCACAAGGGGCTAAACATAGAGGGGACAAAGAAGATCAGTAAAAGGTATTAAGTGGATTACATCGACCCCAGTGCGTAAATGGTGCTTAATTTATCAACCCCGAAAGGATGAAAGGCACAGTCAACCTCGGCGGAATTTGAACTCAGAACGTAACGGCAAACGAAATACCTATTTCTTTACTACCCACAAGGAGCTAAACACAGAGGGGACAAACAAGGACAGCCAAACGGACTAAGTCGATTATATCGACTCCAGTGCGTAACTGGTACTTATTTAATCGATCCCTAAAGGATGAAAGGCAAAGTCGACATCGGCGGAATTTGAACTCAGAACGTAGCGGCAGACGAAATACCGCTAAGCATCTCGCCCGGCGTGCTAACGTTTCTGCCAGCTCACTACCTTACATTTGTGACAATATTACGCATGAACGAAACGTTTAAATACAAACATAGGATCAAATCTATGTGTGTGTACTTGAGTCTGTGCACAAGTGTGTGAGTGTATTTGTGTGTGTCCACGTGCGCATGCGTGTGACTGTTTAGATTTAATGTGCTTTAAGTGGATAATATTGCTTTACGGTGAGTGGTTCGATAACCAGTGTTCTTATTAATGCAATTTAAAACTAAATTAAGTGCTACTGCAGTTTTTAATGCAATTTAATACTAACAAACTATCAAATAAATTATGATGTCAACTTTACTATTTTTAATACTTTACTACATTTCGTATTTTTATATTCACCAGCAATTTTGTAAGGTTATGTTTGTGACTTCCTAATAAAACCAGCATTTCATAAACAACAGATAAAAATGGCGCATGTTGTTAAATCGTTGATTGCCTGTTCTCAGGTAGACTGTCGTTGCTATGATTATACATTAAAACAACAAAAGCGGCGAGCTGGCAGAACCGTTAGCACGCCGGGCGAAATGCGTAGCCGTATTTCGTCTGCCGTTACGTTCTGAGTTCAAATTCCGCCGAGGTCGACTTTGCCTTTCATCCTTTCGGGGTCGATAAATAAAGTACCAGTTTCGCACTGGGGTCGATGTAATCGACTTAATCCGTGTGTCTGTCCTTGTTTGTCCCCTCTATGTTTAGCACCTTGTGGGCAGTAAAGAAATGTATACATTAAAACAACAATATATAACTGTGTATTTTGTGGTCTTTCATCGTATAGTAGGCATTCGATTACGATGCTTTTCTTGTAACGTCTGATCAACTTAATAAAAAGATATCGCTAGTTTTTAGAGCAGTGAAGGTTGCCACACAGCAGTTATTTTTTTTTCGGTTCGGTGTATCCCAGTATAGTAGTTCATGATTAGAAGTCCATTGTGGCTGTTATTGTTAGAAGTGTTGGAGATGGTGGTGGTGGTGGTTGTAGTGAATTTACTTCATTGAAATGCTTTATCTCCACAGAATACCGGACTTTTTAACTGTGTGTGTGTGTTTATTTATATATATATATAATATACATAAACACACACACACATATATATATATACACCCACACCATATATATTCACATATATACACACACAAGCACTTAAAAACATACATACATATAATATATATATATATATATATATTATATATATATATATATATATATATATATATATATATAGTATAAATAGAATACAGGGTACATTCGAACACATAAGAGATACCCAAAAAATAGGATATCTGACTCACTAGAAACAGCAGTTGAACTCCAAACCACTAACTGTTGTAATTCCGAAAGTGATTGAAAAAATAAAAATAAATAAGGTAAAAGTCTCTCTCTCTCTCCTCTCTCTCTCTCTCTCTATATATATATATATATATATAATATATATATATATATATATATATATATATATTTCTATACATAAATACATATATATATATATATATATGCATACGTCTCCATTGATGTATTGATCCGTGTGTATATATGTGTACCGCGTTATATGAGAAAAGAAATTCTGTGAAGAAATATTGTCTGGGTTATTTGGCCAGGAACCTAGAAATCTTGTCACGGAAATGATAAAACCTCGCATACAAACGTTGATCACATTCCAAATGACAGAGAAATCGACTGAAATCTTACAGAAATAACTATTGATTATAAACAATTTATTCAATTAATTAAATGCCACCTTCTCTATCAATTCATTCGTATATGGAATTGAAAATTAATTTCAAAAATGTAATTAACTCCAGGCAATGATAATCATAGAAAATATAAATCAGAAAAAAAAAAATACAAAGAAATATATATAAAAGAGCGAAATAAATATTTTATGAAGTTAGTCTTTGCAATCATTCGTTAATGTATTCCTGTATAAATACAAGGCAGTATTTGTACCAAAATGCTTGTAATACTTGTGTAAGAATATTCTTATTGAATATTGGATATCGTCACTGATTTAATTAAAAATGGTGGCAGAAACATCGTCGAAGAAGGCGCACATATTTATTTTGTACGTTAAGGGAAAGGAAATGTATTAGAACGGTAGTCATAGGAAGATGTTACCGAACGCCGCAGCTATAATCAGGTAATTTTTCTATTGATTGCGTCTGAAACCAATAAGAACCGTTAGCTACACAATCACACACACACACACATACAGAATACGTGTGTATATATTTATTGCATGCATTGTGAAGGTGTGTGTCACATATGGCGTAAAATTAAAATACACTTTGTTACTTTCCTCACAAGTCTCTGTAGTGTGGTATGAAATTAGTTCCAAATCAGCGAGATGTCGTAGGTGCACTTAAATAGGTTAGCAATCACTTGAATAATATGTTTATAACGGGAGAGTTCACACGAAAGTTGGATATGTTCAATTGCCATGATGAATGTGGTTTTTAACGTTTCATTTATTCTCATTCTCAAGGAGAGAATGAAATGAGAATAGCGTTACGCAAGTAAACACTCACATTCACTTACGTGGTTAAAGCCTAAAACTCGATACGTGATTCTCTTTATTTCTCACTAACAGACAAAGGGCAAAATCCCGAAACGCTAGATGTTACAACCTGTAAATCAAACCAAGTGATTCGACCCTTCTTTGAACTTTACTATGGAATAAATGTTTCCAACACGTCACCATCAATTTCCTTCCACTTCAAATTTCCTTATATATTTAAAGATATTACAAAGAGAGTAAATAAACATTCTTTTCTACTCTAGGCACAAGGTCTGAAATGTTTGGGGAGGCAGGACAGTCGATTAAATCGACCCCAGTACGCAAATGGTACTTTATTTATCGACCCCGAAAGGATGAAAGGTAAAGTCGACCTCGGTGGAATTTGAACTCAGAACATAAAGACAGACGAAATATCGCTAAGCATTTCGCCCTACGCGCTAACGTTTCTGCCAGCTCGCCGCCTTGGCCTCGCAGCAAGTAAACAAAATATTGGGTTGTCCGAAAAGTTCGTGCCGATTTTTAAAAGAAAGAAAAAGGTCAATAAATACTTGCCATTACATTTTTAATCAACCAAATATGAACCCTTTTGTTGCACAATGCGTTTCCATCTTTCCTTTAGCTTGAAAATACCTTCTTCCCAGAGTTGAGGTGGTTTTATGGCAAATAATTCATCAAAGTATCTTTTTACGTCATCCAAGGAATTGAAATTTTTACAATTAAAAGTATTCTGCAGAGACCTGAATAAGTGGAAATCCGAAGGAGCAATATCTGATGAATATGGAGGGTGGGGTAACACATCTCAGCCGATCTGCAGCAATTTTTGTCTGTTTCCCAAAGAAACGTGCGGTCTTGCATTATCATGTTGGAAAACAACACCCTTCCTGTTGGCCAATTCTGGACGTTTCTCTTGAATTGTTCAGTTGTGTTCAGTAATTCTCAGAATTAATTGTCTAGTTACTTGGGAGAATATCATAGTACAGAATCCCTTCCAATCCCACCAAACACAAAGCAAGACTATTTTAGGGTGAAGACCTGCGTTTGGGGTGGCTAAGGGTGGCTCATATCGCTTACTCCAGGATCTCTTTCTCTAAACATTTCGGTACATAATCCATTTCTCATCATCTGTCACAATTTCCTTTAAAAAGGACACGTTTTCATTCCGTTTATAAAGCGAATCACAGATGGAAATGCGACCCAAAAGGTTCTTCTCACTCAACTCATGTGACACTCAAACATCGTAGCGATTTGTGCACCCAAGCTTTACCAGGTGCTCATGAACGACGCATTTTGATAGGTTGAGGCTTTCTGCCAATTCTCGGGTTGTGCAATGTAGATTATTCTCAATTAATGACTTGATTTGGTCATCATCTGTAGTGGATGATGCACCAGATCGCTCTTTATCAATAAGGCTACAATCCCCAGCTCGGAACCTTGCGAACCATTTCCGTACAGTTGTTTCGGATAAAGAAACATCACCGTAAACTGCGCATATTTCTTTGGTTGCTTGTGAGGCATTTTCCCCTTTACGGAAAAAGAAAAGCATCAAGTGCCGAAAATGAACATTCTTATCTTCCTTTCTAAAGGGTTACAGAATTAACACAGGTTATAGGAACATAAACCTTCTTCCACGAAGAGATAGCTTAAACTGTGCTTTAAATGCCCAATCCTATTTTATGGACTCAACCATGTCCTAAAATAAGTCGAACGGTAAGCTACTATACATCGGCACGAACTTCCAGCACAATCCAAGACATATATATATATATATATATATATATCCATTCGCCATGATAGATCGCTAGCCACAAAACCTTTTTCTTTTATTTTCTCTCTCTGTTTTTTTTCTGCGTTCCTTTCTGTCGAAGAGCATAGGCTCGAAACGTAAAAGACTTTCTCACTTCCCGAGCGTTAAACTAATATACGTGTTTGTTGTTTACACACCCGTCTACGTCTTTGTTTCTTCTTAATTTTTGGAATTTCCAACTATATATATACATCTCTGTGTGAATGCGTGTGTCTGTGTGTGTGTTTGTGTGCATGTGTTTATGAGTGTATATACGATTGTATGTGTGTCTACACGTATGTGAAAATAGATATAATGAGGAAGAAATATAAATTAATTAAGAAAAACAGAGTCCAGAAACAAAATGTTTAACCGATAAAAATCGAAAATGGTAGCAAGCATATTAATTAGGTTTGTTCTTAGACTTTTCAATGTCTACGCTGATCTCATTAATTTATCGTTAATTGGTAGACAACAAATATACGTTAAATATTTTAAGGCTTCCATGATCGATACATTTATAATTATCACCATCAACGTAATCATCGTCGAAAAAATTTTAACGTTATTATTAAGATATTAAAATGCGGTGAGCAGGCAAAATCGTTAGCGCACTAGATAAAATATTTAGCGGTGTTTCGCTCTGAGTTCAAATTCCACCGAGGTCGCTTTGTTTTTCATCCTTTTTGGGGTCGATAAAATAAGTACCAGTTGAGTACTGGGGAGATGTAATTGAATTAACCCCCCCCCAAATTTCAGGCCTTGTGCTTATAGTAGAAATTATTATTATTATTATTATTATTATTATATTATTATTATTATTATTATTATTATTATATCATTATTATTATTATTATTATTATTATTATTATTGAAGGCGAATTATTATTAGTGAAGGCGCATGGCTCAGTGGTTAGAGCGACGAGCTTACGATCGTGAGTTTGAATCCCGGACCGGGCTGCGTGTTGTGTTCTTGAGCAAGACACTTTATTTCATGTTTTTCCAGTTCACTCAGCTGTAGAAATGAGTTGCGACGTCACAGGTGCCAAGCTGTATCTGCCCCTTTCCCTTTCCTTTGGATAACACTGGTAGCGTGGAGAGGGGAGGCCGGTATGCATGGGCGACTGCTGGTCTTCCATAAACAACCTTGCCCGGACTTGTGCCTGGGAGGGTAACTTTCTAGGTGCAGTCATGACCGAAGTGGGGTCATAATTATTATTGTTATTATTATTATTATTATTATTATTATTGAATGAGAGATAAGTGCATGCCATCAAAGTGACACTGGGGTAAAATATACGAAGCCCAATATACCCATCATGACTACCCGTCTGATAAGTGTACACCAGACACATGCATCAAAATGGTATGTGCACAACATGCTCATCTCATATCAAGAAAAAAGTGTATGACCTTGCAGGTGGGGCCAAGTTAGAACGGTCCCTGAATAAGGGTTGTTTAAGGAGGTTGAACCAAACTATAATAATACAATACTATAATAATATTATAATAAATTCATAGTGTCCCCCAATCCAATGCCTTCCCCCAACACCTACTTTTTCTCTACCCCACACCACCAGCTCCCACCTGGACCGTCTCAATGCCCACCAGAGGGCGGTAGCACCCACTTAAAGGACGCATAGACTCTATGCGATCAGACAATTTGCTAGAAGTGGCAGTTAAACGACCCTCCTGTGACACTATAATAACTTCTTAATGAGAGGGATAAGGTTGCAGCGGATAATGTGGTCCCTACTATGCATAAAGAGACAGAACCTTCGTGAGTATGTGACTGAAACCATCATTTGTCATAAAAATGTGCGGCCAAGGCGGGGTGGGGCGAATAGTAAAAATAAGAAAACAGAACAAAAGCAAAAACAACAGCACAGTAATAACAATCCGAAAAACTACTTGGAGGTTTCGGTAATCAAATTTTTCAGTTTTGGTGAATTCCGATTGACGTTTGTATTAATCAGATTGTCATATCAGTTAATTACTGCACAGATTTATGAAGAATCAGTGTATTGTGACACCATAAATGATATATTTTAAAGATTGACCGTTGAATGTAAACTTTATGGAGAAAGTGTCAAATATCCTCGAGCCCTTTTTGCTGTCGTATTTGTTGTTGTTGCTGCTTGTGTGTTTGTTTGTTTGTTTGTTTGTTTGTTGAGCGAAGGGGTCTTCGCCCCAGAGCTCGCAAGATCGCGCCTCAGGAGAAGTCCGAAACGTGGTCCTTTGCTATTCGTAAGACCCGCAGAAGAGAAAGCAGGTCAATCCCCGACACCGAAATCATCGACGGATGGATGAATGCGCATCCAGGCTCAGCGGTTGCGTAGGAAGTCGGGGACAAGAAACAGGAAGAAAGAGTGAGAGAAAGTTGGGATGAAAGAGTGCAACAGGGGTCACTACCACCCCCTGCCGGAGCCTCGTGGAGCTCTAGGTGTTTTCGCTCAATAAACACACACAACGCCCGGTCTGGGAATCGAAACCGCGATCCTTTGACCGCGAGGCCTCTGCCCTAACCACTGGGCCATTACGCCTCCACTGTTGTTGTTGCTCTGTAGTTTCAACGTCGGCCGTCATCGAACAGACCGCTGATCAAAGTCACACCAGCTATAACCAGTCTTAACTCTATGTCTATATTTCTTTACTACCCTGAAGGGGCTAAACACAGAGGGGACAAACAAGGACAGACAAACGGATTAAGTCGATTATATCGACCCCAGTGCGTAACTGGTACTTATTTAATCGACCCCGAAAGGATGAAAGGCAAAGTCGACCTCGGCGGAATTTGAAATCAGAACGTAGCGGCAGACGAAATACTGCTACGCATTTTGCCCGGTGTGCTAATGAGTCTGCCAGCTTGCCTCTATCTCTATGTATAGCATTATCATCCGTTTTCCCACCACCACCAGCTGCCACTTGGCTACCTTCAGCATCGCAAGCATTCGAGACAGGTCTCTTATCGGAAGACACCTTTATAATTCCACCAATGACCAGCGTTGGTGACCCTGAAAAATTTTAAGGGTCAGGTGATCTGAACTTTCTCCTGTGATTCAGCATTATCCGCCCAGATTATATTATCAGAGGTGTTGTTCTTTCTGACTGTATGCTTATATGTATTTCTTTATTGCCCACAAGGGGCTAAACATAGAGGGGACAAACAAGGACAGACAAACGGATTAAGTCGATTACATCGACGCCAGTGCGAAACTGGTACTATATTTATCGACCCCGAAAGGATGAAAGGCAAAGTCGACCTCGGCGGAATTTGAACTCAGAACGTAACGACAGACGAAATACCGCTAAGCATTTCGCCCGGCGTGCTAACGCTTCTGCCAGCTCGCCGCCTTATTTCTGACTGTATGCTTATATATGTTAGTAAAGATGCGCGACTCAATGGTTTCGGTATTCGATTCACGATCGTAAGGTCATGAGTTCGATTTCCAGTGATGCGTTTTGTCCCCAAGGAAGATATTCTTTTGCCCACTACTTCAGTCCACTTTGCATGCAAAAATGGGTTGCACGTGTAGTTCAAATAGCTAGCCTTGTCACATTCTGTATCATGACGAATCTCCTTGAGAATTAGGCAATGGATACGCCAATCTGTTGAGTGCTCAGCCACTTGCATGTTTAGTTCACTAGCAGGCCGCTCGGTTAATCGAATCAGATGGAACATCCGTCGTGATAATCGACGGAGGGGCCATGCTTTAATTTGAGGTTGTAACGCATCAAATAAAGAAACTACATAGAGGGTCCCGCGTGAGTTGGGTTTATTTCCAATGCCGCAAGCAACCAATTTCGATAGATAGAGCCAGTTTCTCTCTGAGAGAATTTTCGTTCTGCAGAACAAGATTTCTTCAGACTTCAAAATAGACTCTCAAAAAATCAAGCAACTGTGCATTGCTTTCTTTTCACTTATTATTTTTTATTTTAATTTAAGAATCCCGGCTTGCTCTGGTGGACCTTTCACACAGGTTATGGCTACAGCTGTTCGTGTAATTCTGACATACCTGAATCACTAGGGTCAATACTTTAAACGTTCGATAGAGGTGAGGCAATTTTCAGAAAGCATCTTTTAATGGTTTTGTATAATAAATAATACAAGATATAAAATTCCTAGAGACGGCAATGGAAAATAACAAATATATAAAAAAAATTAATGATTTAGTTTAAAGTTTTTGTTTCAGAAAATATTCACAAATATCAAAGATTTCGCACTACCACCCAGACACACACACAGATTTGCGCGTGCACAATTTTTGCGTAGTACATGCAATACATAGTACATATATAAAAAACAAATACAGATAAAAATACACAGTGATATCTAAACATTATACTCACACACACACGCACATATATATATGCATATATATATATATATATATACATACATATGTATCTATATAAATATATATAAATACATACATATACATATATAATATATATTATATTTACATATATTATACATATATATTATGCATATAGTATATATCATAACATTATACTTACATATATATATATATATATATATATATATATATAAACATATATAAGT
>NC_043007.1:72500-81201 GCF_006345805.1 Octopus sinensis | reverse complement strand
TGCATGTATGTATGCTTGTATACTTGGGAATTAATAGAATTCATAGATAAATGCTATTAATTACTTTATCCTAAGGCTGTTGAAAATTATAAAGAAATCAAAACCATCAAACCAATTCTTCAAGAGCGAACTGTTGTGTGTGTATATAATATATATAATGTGTGTGTGGTGTTGTGTGTATGTATATCTATCTATTTATATATATATATATATATATATATATATATAGTATATATATATATATATATATATATATGTTTACAATATATATATATATATATTATATATATATATATGTATATATATATATATATATATGTTTGTATGTCGATACACCATATCATTTCGCTCATTGGTTCTACACATCACTGCATAGGATGGTATCTTTACAAATCCACCCACTCGCTCACAGACATATTGTCCAGGCTCATACCACTAATCGCAAATACATTCACGTGCATGTATCCACACGTTAAGCCCTTTCCTTGAGCATAGATTTTCGTCGCACACAAGCGCACAGAGGTGTGTACGTGCGTAAGAGTTTGTGTACGAGTGTGTGTGAGTGTGAGTGTGTGTGTGTGTGCTGCTCTTCTTATATTCTTATTTGCTCCAGTCATCAGACTATGGCTATGCTGGAGCAATGCCTTGTGGAACAAATCGACTCTACTACTTGTTTGATTCTAAAGTACGGCGCTATTTTATTGGTCCATTTCGCCGAAAAGCTTATTACACAGAGAGAAACAAACCAACACCGTTTGTCACACGCCAATGGGAGACAAACACAAGTACAAAGATACATGCACATACATATATTTATGATGGGCTTCCGCGAAGTTTTCTCCTAACAAATTTACTCGAAATTCATTAGTCGGCTATAGTAGAGGTCCCTTACTGTAGGTGTCGCGCATTGGAACTGAACCTGAGATCACATTGTTGCAAAGTGACCTCAGAAACCACATAACCATGCTTGTAGCAGTCTTTTTTTTATCATATTTCTACATCCATATATACACAAACACATACTGTCACTGTTTCAATGAGTCATAGTCGTGGCTGTGTGGTAAGTAGTTTGCTTACCAACCACATGGTTCCGTGTTCAGTCCCACTACGTGGCACCTTGGGCAAGTGTCTCCTACTATAGCCATGGACCGACCAAAGCCTTGTGAGTGGATTTGGTAGACAGAAACTGAAAGAAGCCCGTCGCATATATACATATATATATATGTATATATGTGTATGTGTGTGTGTGTGTGTATGTATGTATGTGTGTGTATATGTCTATGCGTCTGTGTTTGTCCCTGCCCCCACCATTGCTTGGCAACCGATGTAGGTGTGTTTACGTCCCCGTTACGTAGCGGTCCGGCAAAGGTGACCGATAGAATAAGTACTTACTAGGCTTACAAAGAATAATCCTTAGGGTCGATTTGTTCGACTAAAAAACGGTGCTCCAACAGGGCCACAGCCAAATGACTGAAACAAATAAAACAAATAAAAGAAAATCGAAATCCAAAAATGACCCCCACCAGTTAAATCCATTGATAATATCTAAACTTCCAATAAGCATTATTAGTCTTCTTATTTTTCCTTCCTTCCTATCTTAATTGTATTCAACAACGTTAAATATACACACTGACAGAATACTATCTCAATGATTTCTTCTGAAAGGAAACTGTTTTCTTAAATTCAAGTGTGATTCTTAGACGTGTTGATATGAAGCATAATATAAATGAACTGATATAACATTGATATATCTGCGTTGGTATTTGCTAGTATGAGATGGCGTATGTTCGTGTGAGCGAACATGGATGCGTATGTGTGTGCGCAGTTCTAAATTTACTTGATAACGCTTGTAGAGATTCAATTTATTTAGCACAAGTGTGTGTTAATTTCAGGGAAGCCGTACCAGTTATTCTTTTGTTATATACCATTGTATGAAGATGAATCATGCTATAATACTACGATCGAAATTGTTTCGTAGTAAATACATCAGACTAGATGACTAACTGTTGAGGATTCAAATCCTGTTGCTATAAAGGTATCATCTACCTCCAGTAATACAGTTATTACTAATGTAAAATTTAAAATCTGGAGGCAACTGAGTGGGTGCGCTTCAGCAACTAGTAGACAATAATGAAATATATACTTAAAATAAACATGGATGCTGAGAAAGAGAAGAGAGAGAGAGAGAGAGAGAGAGAGAGAGAGAGTTGGAGGTACAAATGAGAAAAAATACTTACTCTACATTATTTACATTATTTACATTTGTCCTCTTCTTGTTAACCCAACGTTTCGGCTGATATACCCTCCAGCATTCAGCAGGTGTCTTGGGGGAAAATTTCGAACCTTGCTTCTCATTACAGACGAGCTAGTTTTTTATGGAATTTCTCTATATAGGCGTAGGAGTGGCTGTGTGGTAAGTAGCTTGCTTACCAACCACATGGTTCCGGGTTCAGTCCCAATGCGTGGCATCTTGGGCAAATATCTTCTACTATAGCCTCGGGCCGACCAAAGCCTTGTGAGTGGATTTGGTAGACGGAAACTGAAAGAAGCCCGTCGTATATTATATATATATATATATATATATGTATGTGTTGTGTGTGTGTGTTCTGTGTTTTGTTCCCCCAACATCGCTTGACAACCAATGCTGGTGTGTTTGCGCCCCCCCCCCCCTAACGTAGCGGTTCGGTAAAGAGACCGATAGAATAAGTACTAGGCTTACAAAGAATAAGTTCTGGGGTCGATTTGCTCGACTTATGGCGGTGCTCCAGCATGGCCACAGTCACATGACTGAAACAAATAAAAGAGTAAAGATTAAAAGAATATGTCTCCATTGAAGTCTAATGTCGGTTCCGTACCGATTAGATAATACAGTTCTATATTTAAGAGATGAGGAATTAAGTACATTATTTACATTATTTACATTTGACGGATATTTGTCCTCATCTTGTTTGTTGTTAGACATCAATGAAAACATAGAGAAACTCCATCAAAAACTAGCTCGTTTTTTATGAGAACCCAGGATTGAAAGTTCCCCAAGACACCTGATGAATGCTGGAGGGTATATCAGCCAAAACGTTCTGTTAACCACAAAGAAGATGAGGACAATATCCGTCAAATGTAAATAATGTAAATAATGTAAATAATTCCTCATCTCTTAAATATAGAACGTATTACTGACTCTACTCCCAGATAATAGAACATACAACTTTTTTCTTCGTCTTCTCGATGAAGAATTTGATTCCGAAATGTCACATCTTTTCCACTATCATCAGTGCAGCTGTCTTTTATCTGTTATGTTTTTCTTCTTTCGGTCATTTTACTGCGGCCACGCCAGAGCCTTGAAGGAATTTAGTCGAGCAAATTGAACTCGGGACTTACTTTTTTAAAGCTAAGTACGTATTTTATCCGTCTCTTTCCAGAACCGCTAAATTACAGGGACAACCAGCATTGGTTAAGAGATTGTTGGAAACAAACGCACCGTCTATCCACTGCAAAAGGCCCTTACGTCGAGCACCAGAAACCGGGATCGATTTGGTCGACTGTTCCCTTCTCACGGAATTTCTTACCTTGTACCTACGTTCGAAACCATTCTAACCCTATGATATTACTGATTATTATTTTTAAAAATGAATTACATTAAAAGGACACAGTCATTGTGTCTTATAGCCAGCTGAAAACAATGTTTCTTGGGCTAAATAATAGTAACAATCGTCCCTTCCATGACAGCCACATTATGCTGGCAAATAGCTTTTACTATAATATCTCTATTCGAGAGATTTAGAAATAATAATGTTTATATTTATTAGATCAGTGACTATGTGCCACTTTGAAAAGTATATATTTTCGAACTGCAGTTCAGCAGCGCCAACTAACCAACCAGCTACTCTGGGTTGATAAATAGCAATAACCCAGAAAACGGTCCACATATCTTGCTTTGTGCTGGATTGGGGTTGCTGGACTCCCTTTTCGAAGATATAAGGGTACAGATATTGTGTCGTATAACCAGCTGGAAACAGTATTTCCTAGGGTTAAATAGCAGTAACAATCGTCCCTTCCACGACAGCCACATTATGTTGGCAAATAGCCGTCACTTTAATATGTCTCTTTGAGAAATTTAGAAATAATAATGTTTCTATTTATTAGACCAGTGGCTATATGTCACTTTGAAAACTATATATTTTCCGAACCAGAGTTCAGCAGCGCCACCTAGCCATGCAGCTACTATGTGTTGATAAAGCGCAATAACCCAGAAAACGGTCCACTGATGTTGTCTTGTGCTGGATGGGAGTCCCGGACTCCCTTTTCGAAAATATAAAGACAGAGATATTGCGTCGTATAGACAGCTGGAAACAATGCTTCCTGGTGTTAAACAACAGTAACAATCGTCCTATCCAGAACAGCCACACTATGTTGGCAAATAGTTTTTACTTTAAAGAACCGTTACTGAATATCTCTCTTTGAGAGATTTAGAAATAATAACGTTTCTCTACGTTATATTTTGATTTTAAAGGAATTGTTGATAGGCAAGAGAAGGGCGGCGAGCTACCAAAATTATTTGCATTCCAGACAAAATGATTAGTGGCATTTTCTCCGGCTTTATGTTCTGAGCTCAAACGCTGTCAAAGCTGACTCTGTCCTTCATCCGTTCGGAATCCTTAATCGATGACCCAACTTCTTCATATTTCAGGCCTTGTGTCTATGACCAAGTATGTTACCATCTCCTTTACTGTTAAGTTTAATGCAGACTGTGCCCTTGGGGACTTTTCTTCGGTCATTATCCTGTAACAGTCCGCATCACTAAGTTTAGAGTTGCTGGCAAATAACATTTGTGTTGTATTAAGCAATGTTTAATGAACGAAAAAAAATTTAGATTAAGTCGTATTTACTTTTCAAATAGATTTGATTTATATCAAAAGCTTCTCAAATTTCAGAAACTTCAAACGTGTCATTGGTAAGTCAAGTTTTAAGCATTACTTCAAAGATATTTAATTCCATCATTTTTTCCTATTTGTATTTATGGCTTATTATTATCCTATAATTTTACCATTTCATATTACGTGTGTTCAAACACTAATGATTTTATAAATCACCTATACTTGTCTCGTTTACTATTTTAATTTGCTGGTAGGAAACAACCTACCCGTGCTTGAATTTGTTTCTTTTGCCAGTCTTTATTTAAAAACAATTGACAGTAAAAATACAGAAATTGGTTTTCAAAGAACACGTGATTATTTATACTCTGCCCAAACAGTCAAGTTCGGCCGTTGCTGATTTGTAACTCAGACAGTTTCTCTGTTATAAATGTTTTAATTAAGATACAATGTTATTTTAAGTTTTGGTAAGTTTAGGATTTTTGTTATAGGCAATATTCCGCACAGTGTGACGGAATAATTTGGAGGTTTGCTTCGCAACGACGAAGAGCCGGGTTCGATAAACCAAGCCGTGTCATCTTGGGCAAATGTTATTTTCTGTTGCCTCGTGTTCACCCATTCTTCTCGAGTGAATAATAATAAACAGAAACTGCACAGAAGATAGATTAAAAAGTGGGGAAGCTATGAATCAAGAGGTTCAATCTTGTCACATAGTGTGTCACGTTAAGACTGCACGTGTTTGACGACTGCACAGCTAATTCGTGCGCTAATTCAACGAACGGATAATTTAGTTGATTGAATAACTGAATTCTTACAGCTGAAACCAATTCTACTATATGGCTCAGAAACCTGGACGTTATCAAAGAAGCTTGAGAGGTGGTTGGATGGAACTTACACTCGCCTCCTTATGAGAGCTCAAAATCTCTCGTTGAAGCGTCATCCAACCAAAGTACAAATATATGGGGAAACTACCACCTGTATCATCTCTTGTGAAAGGTAGAAGAGTCCAGTTTGCTGGACATTGTTGTAGAGCTGAAAACGAGGTAATTTCTACTCTTCACCTCTGGAAGCCATCTGCTCGCGATACCAGAGGGCGCACACTTTCCTACCCTGATGTAATCTCCAGGGATACAGGCATCCAGCAACGGAACCTCCGTAGTGCTATGATGGACCGTGAAGTCTGGCATAACATAGTAAATTCCATTGTCTCGACCATCGTCGAACAATGATGATGATGACAGCTGAAAATGACAAAGGGTAAGACCCGTACATAGATGATGGTTGGCGAGCTGGCAGAAACGTTAGCACGCTGGGGGAGATACGTAGCCGTATTTCGCCTGCCGTTACGTTCTGAGTTCAAATTCCGCCGAGGTCGACTTTGCCTTTCATCCATTGGGCGTCGATAAATTAAGTACCAGTTACGCACTGGAGTCGATGTAATCGACTTAATCCGTTTGTCTGTCCTTGTTTGTCTCTTCTGTGTTTAGCCCCTTGTGGGTAGTAAAGAAATAGGTATTTCGTCTGACGTTATGTTCTGAGTTCAAATTCTTCCGGGGTTGACTTTGCTTTTCATCTTTTCGGGGTCGATAAAGAAAGTACCAGTTTCGCACTGGGGTCGATGTAATCCACTTAACCCCTTTGTCTGTCCTTGTTTGTCCCCTTTATGTTTAGCCCCTTGTGAGCAATAAAGGAATATATTTACTCGTATCCGAGGAAGACCATCGATGACCATTGCCCAAGCAACTGTCAGCAATGATTGTATGCGAGTATGTTCTCTTGTTTGTATTTACGTTCGAATATGTATATGTGTGTCTATGTCTGTGTATGTGTAACTCAAGCTTGACTGAATGACTACGAAATCTACTTCTAAATCACTAGTTCTCGAGTTCGATTCAACTAAACACGTTATAACTTAATGTTGTCTCATGCACTCGTGTTTACTCGAGTACTGCAAATGAAATTATGTAGACAGAAGCATCCGATGTATTGTTCCGGTAATTCAAAAGTCAGTTCCTTGTTCCATAGTGTGAGTAGAAAGTTCAGTTGACAATGCTATTCATGTATTGTCAAATTATTTACTTAACGAAGACTTGTAAATTCAAGGAGGACATACACACACAGACATTTTTGATGGAGAGAAAGAGTTGGTAAACTAAGTCATCTTGACCCAATATGAAACTAAAGAAATATGACAAAAAGGGCAAAAAAGAAAAAAAGAACGATGAAAATTTAATATGAAGAAAACAAAAGGATAGAGAAATGTGAAGATAAGATGAAAGCCTACAGCGTCAATGGCTATAAATCTAACTTCTCTGAAATGGCCGTCCACTTGATAGAGTGACAGGTATATTAAGACAATTTCAACATACAAACTTAACCACTTCCAACAATAATGGCTAAACAAAGCCGATTTTGACAACAAAGCTGAATGAAACAAAATAATTAATAAGTGAATAAACAACGCTTCAAACTCTCATAAAAAAGAAAGAACAAACACAAAAACAAACACAAGCCCACAGAGAGATACCTCTATATTTCCCGTCGCTATCAAATACCACTTTGATTATGATGTTGCGTGATCGGATTAGGAGTGATTTAAGAAGAAAAATAAAAATAAAAATCTAAGAACACTACCATTTCAAAGGTTATGAACACCACACGCACACACAGCTCCACACACATATACGCATGCATACATCCCATCAATGTATACACACATACATACGCATATGCACAGGGTTCCTACCAAACACTACTTTTGTGTGTACGGTTATTCGATCAGATGTAGCCTAGGGTTGAAGAAAAACAATTACACTAACATTATTATTACTATCATATTTCATCCGTCTTCATGTTCTGAGTTCAAACTCGGCCGAGATCGACTTTGCCTTCCATCCTTTTGGGGTCGATAAATTGCGTACTGGGATCGATCCATCTACTTCCCCCTTCCCAAAAACTTCGCGCCTTGGGCCTAGAGTAGAATATACTATTACTACTATCAGACACACACACACACACATACACATTCGCCCATACGTGCCACGGATTAAAATCCCCAAATATACACATATACCCTAACCTTAACCCTAACCCTCACCAAACAGGTACGATCTAGTACAGAAGTTAGTCACTAGCGGGGTTTCTCTTCACAGAAATAATAGCGAAACCTCTCTGATCTTACACCATGCAGTCTTATATAATGAAGGACACATTACATAAACTGGTTCTGGATGTTTGTAACTAAACAGGGTATTTAGGGTCTCGGGTGAAATTAATCATAATATTAGCTAGAATAACGTCGCATTAAGGTTAACCAACAGAAACAACCACACAGATAAATACACACACACACACACACACACACAGGCACAAATGACTAAGCTTGATACTAATTGCAATATCGTTAATTATAATTAAAGATTTCGGTGCTAATAACACAACCATTAATTATATAATGCAGGAATGAATAATGGCCGTAATAATGAGTGTGTGTGGTTGTGTGTGTGAGAGAGAGAGAGAGAGAGTTTGTGTGTATGTGTATGTGTGTGTAGGTGTGTGTAGGTGTGAGAGTGTTGTGTGCGTATGTGCAGCATGTATTTTGTGAGTGCGGGTGTATGCTTATATACGTGTACTATGTGAATTCATGAGTACGTATGCAGGTAAGTGGACCACACACACACACACACACACACACACACATATATATATATACATATATATATATATTTACTCACATATCTACATATGTATTTATGTGTATGCATGTATGAATATATATATTTATATATATATATAATTCCAAGAAAATTAGAGGTTGTGAATCCAACCAA
>NC_043007.1:60000-67500 GCF_006345805.1 Octopus sinensis | reverse complement strand
AATTACTTTGTTACAAGCATCGACCAAACATGAAATTCGTCTTCTAATATTCAATTCCAACTCGTACACAGAAAAAAATTGGACAGAAATTATACACACAGATGTACAGATTAAAATACATACATTTTCATGTGTATTTGATGAATAAAGATGCGCGAAGTGGCACTTGAAGGAAACTGGACGAGTGTTTAGTAGGATGAAGTAGAAAAGATCACTAAAGGAGAAATAAAGGAAGTGAAACTGGGCTATGATCACACACACACACACACACACACACACACACGACGTATATTGAGAACTGTTGTAATCTAATGTTAAAATGGCGGATATATAAATTAAGGTTTTGGTTAATGAACGTCGCGGTGTTTATCGTGTTAGTAGTTTATAGGAAAGTGTGAAGAATGTGCTTTTTTTGTTAAACTAAAATTTACTTTGTTATAATCATCAATCATTTGACGCATGTGTTGAGTGCAATTAATTGTCGTCTATTTGTCAATGAGGATTAAACGTTTAAAATTTTTTGGGGACTAGTAACAGATGTACAGAGACATAGGACCTAATTAATTAAAATTCCCATTCCCACATTTTCAAACCTACACATACACACACGCACACGTCCAGACCACCAGCCCTCTTTCACACGCACATACGTACTCTCTTATACACGCACGCACCTTCGTTTTGGGGGTCATCTTTACCTTGTTATCTCCCCTACTTCTTCGCTCTCCTGTGTGACCCTTCTGTCTGGCAGTCGCCATGATAGATCGGTAGCCACTACACACATTCTTTTTTCTCTCCTTGTTTCTCTCCTTGGTTTTTTCTGTGTCCCTTTCTGTAGAAGAGCGTAGGCTCAAAACGTAAAAGACTTTTTCAATTCCTGAGCGTTATACTAATACATCTGTTTGTTTTCTACACCACCTGTCTTCGTCTTTTTTTTTTCGTGAACTCTCCCCCTAAGTAAGGAAATAGTAGGACATGGTCAAAGGGATTAATCACTTGATCCCCCAAACAGGATCGACAACAGAAAAGAAGAGAAAATATGAATGAAAAGGAACATCTTTGAGAATTTACAAGAGCGAAAGAGATCAGAAAATAAGAGAAATTCAAGGAAACTCGAATCATAAATACAAACTTACAACATTGGAGACGCAATATTCTGTGTATTCATTAAGTTTTTAGATTTATGAATGAATCTCTGGGTTACTACCACAACGGAGACGTTTAACTTCCTCACTATATTAGTACCGAAGAAAAGTCGAGAGATTTCGGTGGAAATGATGAAGAATCGAGCTTTCTACATTCGAAGATTAAAAGCTATATCTGTCTTTAGATAAAACTATAAGACCTACTCATATGATTTTCGCTGTTCTCCGTGCATCTCACGATTTATTGATATCTACAATTTTGCCTATATTTACAGCGAGATGAAATATAGATTAAGAACTAAATATTTAGTGTTTGAAATCACAAGAAGCTTACCATACGATTTTTACTGTTACCACAAAAAATGTAACTTTGGTCAGTTATATAAAATAGTCGATCAGAAAGTTTCTTTTACGTACTACGAAAGGAAGTTCATTATATATATATATAATATATATATATATATATTATATATATATTATATATATATATGTGTGTATTTAGTTATTTATTTACACATGCATACAAACATATATACATATATATATATATATATATATAGATAGATAGATAGATGATAGATAGATAGATAGATAGATAGATAGATAGATATGTGTGTATATGTATATATATATATATATATATATATATATTATATATATATATATATACATACATATATATGCATATATATATACATACATACATAATTATATAAATATATATTTCACTTCGAGGATATATATATATAGGTATCTACTATTCATTGTTTTTCTATATCTTTTTAAGATATAATTTAAGATATATATCGTTTTTTAGCCATATTTCTTGATTATTTTTCACTATTTTTCATTATTCATTATTTTATTTATTCTTGCTTTTTCATTTTATTTCTATTTCCATTCTCATTTCCCTCTTTATCTTCAAAATCAATGCCTTCCTCTTTCTTGCACCAGACTCCGCTCCTCATACAAACCTCGTCAATCTTCGCAGTATTTTTCCAACTCCTTCGTTAATTATTATCACAACTCACATTATTATCATTTTGTAATTTTTTTCACTTTTGTTTTTTTTTCATTTCTTATTTCACAAATTTTAAATTTTTTTCCTTTGATTCTTATTTTTTCATTGTTAATTGCATTGTTACAAGCAACGAGAAAACACGAAATTCCTCATCTAATATTCGAATCTAGCTCGTACACGTAAACGAAGACAGACAGACAGATACACAGACAGGTGTGTAGACTAATAGACACATACATTTTCATGTGAAAGGTTTACAGTAGGCTTTCATTCGAAGAGCGACGTGTTATATTGAATGAAGTGGCACACAATGGAAGGGAGGGTGGACTGTCTAATCGTGGGAAGACGTAACGTTATAGAAAGAAGAAATACAGAAAACTACACGAACACGTATATACACGCAAACACACACATATATACACACGCATACACACTCACACACAACAGATAGGCACACATATACATGCGGTGTACTATGAACAGTAGTAACGATGTTAAAGCGATGGCGTTGTCCGTAAGATTATTGGTTAATATAGTTAGCATTGCTTATTTTGGTTGAGATATGAAGGTAACCAGTATGTAATAATTTTATTGAACTAAAATATATTTCGTTTTTGGATTTGGTTTTCAAGATTCTTTATGTGAGTTCGTGTGTTGAAGCATATTCTGTTGTGTCTGGGGAGAGTCATTTTCTTTTTGTGTCTTATAATTTAACACACTCACAGGTAAAATTTCCACTTACTTCTTATTTTTATTTTCCTAAAATTTTCGTTGCGTCTTGCAATCTTTTCAATAGTCTTGACTATTGAAAAGGTTCCAAGACTATTGAAAAGAAGATTACTCTCCCCAGACACAACAATAAAATATATTTCTTTTAGTCCTTAGTTGTGCCTTTTCTTCATAATGTAGGACCTAGAGTTGTGCCTTTATTTAGAGCAATATGACGTACACTTTAAGGACAAGAACAAACAGCTTCATAGCACAGAGAGAAACTTACTATATAACTTCTAAATTTAGCCCGAAGTGTGGTCAGCTACAATGATAAACAAAAATAAAACCGCTATTATATACAACAGAAGGAAGGTCACGAAATATTGGGTTGTCCGGAAAGTTCCTGCCGATTTTTAAAGGAAAGAAAAAGGTCAATAAATACTTGCCATTACATTTTTAATCAACCAAATATGAACCATTTTGTTGTATAAGGCGTCTCCATCTTTCCTTTAGCTTGAAAATACCCTCTTCCCAGAATTGAGGTCGTTTCATGGCAAATAATTCATTAAGGTATCTTTTTCGTCGTCCAAGGAATTGAAATTGTTACCATTAAGACTATTCTGCAGAGGCCTGAATAAGTGGAAATCCAAAGGAGCAATGTCTGGTGAATATGGAGGGTGGGGTAACACATCCCAGCCGAGCTGCAGCAATTTTTGTCTGGTTCCCAAAGCATCAAGTGCTGAAAATGAACTTTCTTTTCTTCCATTTTAAAGGGTTACAGAATTAACACAGGTTATAGGAACGTAAACCTTCTTCCTCGAAAAGATAGCTTAAACTGTGCTCTAAATGGAGGTGTAGTCAAATCCTATTTTATGGACTCAACCATGTTCTAAAATAAGTCGAAATGTAAGCTACAATAAATCGGCATGATATCTTTCAAAGCAAGCATTATTGCACTCTAAATGTTCAGATACATAGACAAAAAAAAGTCGTTTGGTAGAGTTAGTAGAAGCAGGTGCAATCTCAGACATTTTTCTTATTCCCAATGTAAAATTTCATTTCAGACGAGGTCCAAAGATTAGGCAGTACAGTTTTATAACGTATAATTAAATTACTGCTCTCAATATTGGTCAAAACAGAGCTTCCTATGAGAATAGAAATATTACATTATATCGAAGAAATAAGAAATGCGAAAAGGATGTTCTCTCTGCCATGGTATGTACATCCCCTACTTTATTCTCTTATGGTTCTCCGCAGTGAATATCGATTATTCCAAAACTTTTTCTAATATGAAATAGTAGGAGACATTTTCATACCTGGGTAACTATGCTATTATTGTGGAGTATTTGATTTGCAATTAAGGTGGATTCAATTAAGGTGAACCCGAAATATGTTGAAAAATTTCATCTCTGCCTATTGCTGTTTCAAATTTCCGGAACAAGAATCTGCGTGGTATTAAGAACCGTTCAAGAATAACTTTTTGAATTTTAAAAATGCTTCAATACGGATAGGGTTATTGCAAAACGGCGATGAATTTGTAAATATTTTAGGGAAAGCATTAATATTTGAATGGCGCCAAAACTTGGAGTAATATTTGTCATCACGTGTACATTTTGCAGTCTTCGATATTTAATTCAAATTTAGACCTCTTTAAGATAAAAACAAAAAAGAACTATTTATGTTTTTGAATTGAGGACAGGAAGAAAAACTAGGAAATCCACTCTTCATTCAGTGATTCAAGTTAGCATCAAAAATGGAACAAATTATCTGAGAAGTGGACCAGAAGAACATCAAGAAGAATTTATAAGCGTAAATGAAGAGGGGGGAAAAACCATGGAACATTCTTACTTTTATACCGATGCTCTTGGAGAATGTGGTAAAATTTACAGGAAATAATCATTCCTCAGCACAGGAATAACAAAATTAATGAATCAAGTGTTGTTGCATGGACAGATATTGCTTCTAGGATGCATAGTTTACGCAAACTACGAACACCGCTGATTCTATAAGAACTTGGGATGTGTCTCCTGTCTCGGAATAAACGGGTTTTGTTAGTTGTCTGGATTTAATTCGTTCGAAAATTATCCACGTCTACTTTTCCTATTCATCACTGTGACCGACCAGGCTATCAGATGTTGCTACACATCGCTGGTCACAATGTGCTTCGCATTGTTTTAGCCTCCAAATGACGCCACCCCGCTGGCTAAGCGAGCAGGCCAACAGAAGAAGGAGTGAGAGAAAGTTGTGGCGAAAGAGTACAGCAGGGATCGCCACCACCTCCTGCGGGAGCCTCGTGGAGCTTTAGGTGTTTTCGCTCAATAAACACTCACAACGACATGTCTAGGAATCGAAACCGCGACTCCGCTGCCTTAACCACTGGGCCATTGCGCCTCCACACTTTTCCTATTGATATCATCAATAAATGCCATGAAAGCACTGTGAGTGGATTTGGAAGGTGTAAAAACACAGCAAAAAGACACCGATGAAATAAGGACCTGGTTTTCAGAAGAAAATGCTTTCGACTAAAATCATTCAAGGCGGTGCCCCAGTCTAATGACTGAAAGAGCTAAAAGATATAAAACAATGATATATAAGATTTTTCCAATTTGTAACATAGAATGCTATTGTTGACTCGAATATTTCAGATAATACAACTCAAATTTGAGGACAGTAGAACAAAAGGACTTGTTTTTTCAAATTTGAGTCTGTTCCTACTTGGGAATCGAACCACTCTATGTAGAATTTAAAACCGGTAAGCGTTGAAATATCACACTCTTCATGCGTTGGAAATTGTTCAGTAAATTCTGTTTTTAGGGAAGCATCTGAGATAAGGGAAAGATAACGCGAAATACTTTCTGCTAAGAATTACAACCGTCTTTCTTTAAATGAGATTTTGGAACTTCTGCCAAGAAATGTCCAAACACATTTTAATATAGATCAAATAATGATTATCGGGTAGATAATGAACACTACACAATATAATTACTTAACTCATAAGTCCATCTGGACTTGTTAACTTATTAACGCCATCTGCAAGGCGACCGCATAGAATAAATTTAAGAATAGCATCAATTGTAATGATGTTACGTAACGTATCAATTCATCAAGGGCTTATAATGGATCTGGACTAGAAATTGTTAGCTTACATTGTAATTGCATTGAAAACTTGTTAACAAGGGAAGCTTTGGTCGTAGACGAGCGTTATTAAATAGAGTTAAACTTTATGACTCATGCAGTGAGCTGTCAGAATCATTAGCACATCGGTCAAAATGCTTAGCAGCGTTTTCTTCGGCTCTTTACGTTCTGAGTTTAAGTTTCACCGACGTCGACTTGGCGTTTCATTCTTTTGAAGTCAATTAAATATTTACCAATTCTTCAGTGATAATGGACTGCACTGAACCGTAACTAATTTGCATATCCTCTGATAACTTATGGATGGTGATTCGACAATTTCTCTCCACAGTCACACGCACAATTGCGATATTTTTCTCAGTCCTGCTGATTGTGAGTCTCCCAGAACGTTCGTCAATATCGACTTTTTTCGGTCATCTTGGAAACCTCTGAACCACTTGCACACCCGTGTGTCGCTCATACACTCCTCTCCATACACTTTCTGCAGCTTTGCGTAGCCTTTTGGGCAGTTATCGCCACGAAAACATTGTCATGGTAAATGCGACGATCACATACTGCACACCTTTTTTCCAAGCACTGTTGTAAACAGCTGAAGTGAGCTAGAACGTCAAACTCTTGTTCAAGGTCAATCTTTGCCAAGTGGCTTTACACAGCGTGCTTTAGCTTCGCTACTATGGCAACAGTTCCGATACTTATTTATCAGGCCTCGTATATATATATATATATATATATAAAGCAACAGTAGCCTGAAAAAAATTAATACATCTCTGGTAAAATGGAGCAAATAACAATAGAAGCATCATTAAAGAATATACCGATTCCAGCTAAAGATGTATATCTAAAAGAAGTGATTTCAAAATTAACAGACTTCACCCACCGTTTACGATGAAAAGCTTCAGTAAACAGCTGCAAATGTAACTGAACTACAATTAAACTATGACCTTTTAATACCAATCATCAACTTCTCATTGTTAACTGTTGCTTCATTTCTTTTCTTATCTGTATACATGCATGAATACATACATACATACATACATACATACATACATACATACATACATACATACATGCATACATACATGCGTACATACATACATACATACATACATACATAATACATACATACATACATACATACATGATTACATACATACATACATACATACATACATGATTACATACATACATACATACATACATACATGCGTACATGAATACATACATACATACATACATACAAAAATACATACACACATACATACATACATACATGAATACATACATACATACATACATACAGACAGACAGACAGACATACATACATACATGAATACATACATACATACATACATACATACATACGTACATAAATACATACATACATACATACATACATACATACATACATACATACATGAAAACATACATACATACATACATACATACATACATACGTACATAAATACATACATACATACATACATACATACA
>NC_043007.1:42500-55000 GCF_006345805.1 Octopus sinensis | reverse complement strand
CATTTTTCTATTTATTTATTTATTTTGAATTTTTGAAAATAAAATCTCAAATTTAGTTTCCGTCAACAAAATTATATTTTCTAAAGATAACTTCTTAATTTGCATTCTTTTAAAGAAAATAACTGGAATTAAACTTAACTTTTAAATCGTTTAGATAACATTTGAATGAATAATAATTTCTCTCTTATACCCGAAGTTATCTTTTATTTCACGAGTGATTGGTTGAACGTAGAAATAGTACTGGTTTCTTCAACAAAGTGCTGACCTGTAACTTAAGGAGATTTGGTTTCTTATCACGCCAGGACATTGCACTATGTTCAGATAAAAAGCAAAAAAAATTAAATCTTATTAGCGGATTCATTCAACCAGTACATATAATCTTCAACTGTTCTTCTCCATTGACACCACCGTGCTCTTGTCTTACTATTTCCTTATAAAGTCTTGTTCTCTCTTTCCAAAACAATAAGCGGTATAGACTTCGTTGACTGGCACACAGCAATTACATCCACTGAAGCGCATGCGTCAAATGACAGACGAGTTAAAAATATTTTTTTTACTTCAATAAAAAGATGACATTCTTCTCACTTCCTCTCATTCCACAACCACTATTTTTTTTTAGTTATATAATAGTACATCACGTTAATACACAATTATCTAAGTTTCATTTTTACACAAATCATATAATAACTATGCATGGATTGCCACTACGCAGGGCTTTAGGAAAAGACATTCCCTGGAGTTACAGACCTTCCTACATTCCGCGCTTTGTTACACAACTCTTTGTGGAGGCGCAATGGCCCAGTGGTTAGGGCAGCGGACTCGCGGTCATAGGATCGCGGTTTCGATTCCCAGACCGGGCGTTGTGAGTGTTTATTGAGTGAAAACACCTAAAAGCTCCACGAGGCTCCGGCAGGGGATGGTGGTGATCCTTGCTGTACTCTTTAACCACAACTTTCTCTCATTCTTACTTCCTGTTTCTGTTGTACCTGTATTTCAAGAGGCCGGCCTTGTCACTCTCTGTGTCACGCTGAATATCCCCGAGAACTGCGTTAAGGGTGCGCGTGTCTGTAGAGTGCTCATCCACTTACACGTTAATTTCACGAGCAGGCTGTTCCGTTGATTCGGATCAACCGGAACCCTCATCGTCGTAACCGACGGAGTGCTTCCAACACAACTCTTTAACTACATAACGTTTACCTCATCTGTAATTACAATTCGAATGCAAATGACTCAGTGATTAGAGTAGTCAGGCTCGCAATCAAGAAGTAGTCAGTTCATACTCCATATTCTTTTATTTGGTGTACCGCCTTTAGTCGAATAAATCGACCGCAAGACTTATTCTTTGTAAGCTTAGTACTTATTCTATCCGTCTCTTTTGCCGAACCGCTGAGTTACGGGGACGTAAACACACCAACATCAATTGTCAAGTGATGTTGGGGAGGGAAAACACAGATACACAAACATATACTCACACGCACATACACACACATACACACACACACACACAAACACACATACACACACACATACATATATACGACGGGCTTCTTTCAGTTTCCCTCTACCAAATCCACTCGCAAGGCTTTGGTCGGCCCGAAGCTATAGTAGAAGACACTTGCCCAAGATGCCACGTGGTGGGACAGAACCCGAAACCATGTGGTTGGTAAGCAAGCTACTTACCACATATCTTATGTTGAAAAATCTTCACGCCAAAACCAACTTACAGCTAAGTGAACTGGAGTGACTAGAAATAAAGTGTCTTGCTAGAGAAAACAAACACAAGGCGGCCCGGGAATCGAACTCATTACCTCATGACTGTGAATCCGACACTCTAACCACTGAGCTATTTGTCTTGTGACATAATGTAATAGGTATGTATTACATGTGCTCCAACTTGAACTGCACCCGAAAACAAATTGGATTGCGACTGACTATTAAAGCTGGCTAGAAGGGCTTCATCGTGGAGCGCATGGCTTACTGGTTAGTGCGCTACACTCACGATTGCGAGATCGTGGGTTCGATTCCACGATCCGTGGGCTTATGCCGAACGGCTGCTGTCACGTGTGGGACGAGTCCACCTCTCGGCCTAGTCTATCGTGTGAATTGTTCCGCCACCTTACCTCAACCGGGAAGGCAGTCTTCATCGAACTGGTGGCTATGGTGAAAGAATGTGTTTGATGGACTCGGGCGAAAGGATTAGACACAAACAATTACCTCTCATCAACTTTTTTAAGTACCACTTGAAAAAGAAGGTGAGAATGGAGAGGCAGGTTTAGTCTCACGAAAGTTTCAAAAAAAGGTGGGTGAATGTAGCAAAGATGGTGCGTGCGAGTGACGAAACCACTTTGAGCATGATCCTGTAAATCGAAAAAAGAGAGAGCACTTTGCTCTCATGTGTTTATTTCCTCCCTGCCTGAGGTTACCGTGGTCCTTTCCGTAGGCTTTTCTTTCCACGGATAAACCTAATCTTACTTCTTACATTTTTAAAATTCTTCTGTGATACACGATCCCTTTTGATCGCCTTTCTTTCTTTCCCCGATCCCTTTACTTTATTCTTTTTTTACTCTTTTTTCTCATTTTACTTGTTTACTTTTTTTCTTATTTTTCCCCTTTTTCTTTTTCATTTTCGAAAAGAAAAGCTCTACATTTGTATTTGTCCCCTCACTGTTCCGCCCTGCGTGGCCAATAAAGAAAGTTATCTATCTATGTATGCATATATTTATGTCTATATACCCATGTATGTATGCACGTATTCAGATATATGTGTAGGTGCATGTAAATGTATGTGCGTGCATGTATATATGCCCCTATACATATATACGTGTATTTAATTTAATTACTACTCTTATTTCATATAAGACAATATTCATAAATGATAAGTGGTTTCAATTCTCTTCACCATCAATTAATTAATTGTATATCGAACACAGACTCCTTACTGAAATATGGCTTCTCGCCAAACAATGATTACATTATGAAGAAACGAAGAACTTTACAGTGAATGTTTCGTCCCCTTTCTTCCAGGATATAATCAATCTATTACCTAAGGCATCAAAGCTGTATGAATTCTATCATTATTAAACATCCATAACGACAACAACCAATGTCATCTTATACTCTTTGAAAAGTAGTTAGGTGTGAATGGAAGTGATCTGACAGCTATTTCAAGCACGTAGAGTGACCACGTAGCACCTTCCTCACTTTCACGTGTCACCGTTCACGAAGTTGTTGCTAACATTCGGATTATCATGAGGCTTCTCGTTTCTTCACTTGTGTGTACATTCGATTACAAGGAATAACAACGCATCCTCACGGTTGTGTATACATCCCCTGGTATTCAGCCGTATATACATACGTACATACATACATACATACTACATACATACATACATACATACATACATACATACATACATACATACATACATACACATACACTCACACACATATATATATATATAATGTATTATGTACGGAGAGATAGATTGATAGATAGACCAACAGACTTAAATACAAACAGCCAGACAGGCAGACAGGCAGAGAGACAGACAGACAGACAGACAGACAGACAGACAGATAGATAGATAGATAGATAGATAGATAGATAGATAGATAGATAGATAGATAGATAGATAGATAGATAGATAGATAGATAGATAGATAGATAGATAGTCAGACAGACAGACGGACGGACAGAGGGTGGAGATAGATCGATAGATAGACCAACAGACTTACATACATGCAAACATACAGATAGACACACATACATACATACAGACATACAATTAGATAGATAGATAGATAGATAGATAGATAGATAGATAGATAGATAGATAGATAGATAGTCAGTCAGTCAGACAGACGGACGGACAGAGGGGTGGAGATAGATCGATAAATAGACCAACAGACTTACATACATGCAAACATACAGATAGACACACATACATACATACAGACAGACAATTAGATAGATAGATAGATAGATAGATAGATAGATAGATAGATAGATAGATAGATAGATAGATAGATAGATAGATGGATGGATAGATAGATAGATAGATAGATAGATAGATAGATAGATAGATAGATAGATAGATAGATAGATAGATAGATAGATAGATAGATAGATAGATAGATAGATAGATAGATAGATGGATGGATAGATAGATAGATAGATAGATAGATAGATAGATAGATAGATAGATAGATAGATAGATAGATAGATAGATAGATAGATAGATAGATAGATAGATAGATAGACAGACAAAGAGATATACAAACATATAGAGAGAGTGATAGACCGAGATAGTCGATCCAACGCATTTGAGTCGACCATTATATTTCCATTGGAAGAAAAATACAAAACAAGAAAAAAAAACAAAGAATAAAATACTTAAAATAATTAGCTGGTAAACCATTCGCTACCTGGGTATGTGAAAAGCATTCACTCTCTAGAAGATTCCATTGCAGTCGCAAATGAAAATAATAACACGTAAAATCGCAGTCATTTCCGTTAGTGGAGGAAAGACATCAGAAGTCATGCGGACAAAGGTTGTAATGGCGAATTGGAAGAAAATAATTATAGTGAGGGAAGTATTTGTGGCATTTAGTAATAGGAGTGAGTGTGTCTGTGTATGTGAGTGTGTGTAGGTGTATGTTTCTGCCTGTGTGTAAATATGTGTATATGTTTTATATATATGTGTATATATATATATATATACATATACATATATATATGTATATATATATATATATATATATATATATATACATATACATATATATATGTATATATGTTATATATATGTATATATATATATATGTTTACCTCGCTTTCTATCTGTCTGTCTGTCTATCTATCTATCTATCTATCAATTTATATGTATATCTATCTATGTAGATAGATAGATAGATAGATAGATAGATAGATAGATAGATAGATACAGAGTGCGTAGAACACACAGAAGATAGGGCTCAATATACGAATATTAAACATTTCTATTTCGTTTAATCGAATATAAATTAATAATAAAAGAGATGGAAAGATCGATCAATCAATCTATCGATAGATAGACTGACAGACATACAGACAGGCAAACGCAGATTATATCTAGATATTTGCAGCTACGATGGAGAAAGGAATGGAAGTTATTTGGTGGGAAATTGATAAGATGTGATACATCAAGGACGACGACTCATATGAACTAGGTGACATTCGATGGCCGATTATAAAGAGATGAGCAAAAGCCATTATAGACTGATATAAAAGATTGAAAACACAATAAGAACATCTGTGAGCCAGTGAATGGCGAGCGAGATACTTTCAGTAAAATAGATAAGGGTTTTCTTTCGCTTAAATGACCTACGATATTTGTCAGTATGTATACGTCTATGCGTGAATTAACCTTATTATCTTCGGAGTGTGTGCTGTTTTATAAAGAATATCTGTTTAGAAAACCTGCAGGAAATTGTTCAGGACTGAAGTGGTTTCTCATAATGAAGAGACGTCTAGTATTTGGAAAGTAGTTTTATCATTTCTTTACACGTGTGGTGTAACCATGAGATGTCAGATTTTGTGAGGCCGAGAAATGGCAGCCGAAATCTCATGTAAATTTGCTGTGCGTTGTGCATTTATAAATGGGTAAATGTGTTTATATGTCCTTGAGATGTCTAATGGTTATGTCTTGGCGTTATTGTAAAATGTTTAACTGACATGGAAAACCTTATGAGAACTTTGTTCTGGCTTTTAGTAATGTGAGGGGCGTGGGTGGATATACATAGGAGTGATTTATTTTGCTTCTTTTTTTGTTTGTTGTTTTGTCAAATTGACTGAAGGCATGCTACAAAGACTTACTTCGAATCTTTTGTTTGGAAAGAAAAATGTGTAGCACATCTGATGGCAAAAAATAATCAACAAGGAATGATCGGAGTAGAACTCAGAACCGTAGCAGAAGGTTGTGGCACTGTGAGATGATCCAACAATCCAACACTTAATCAGGAACTGTGAACAAAGCTAACTATACCGCGATTTCTACACTTATATATATATATATATATATATATATATATATATATATAAGTAAATAAATGGCACAACGAAGCACCGATATTTACTGGAAAATAGCGAACGTAATAAATACGACGCTAATGTATAGCTTCACTGCGTATGTACTACTAAAGACGCGTGTGTGCAACAATCATGAAAAAAATTGTCTTACCTCTAGGAAGAACATCTGAAAAATGAAAAACCTAGAAACGGATAATGCAGGACCGGTTTCAGACTCTCCAAAATACGTCTGCCAACGTATATTTGATTTGTCATCATCAGCTGCATAAACCTCAACAACATTTCAAATGCTGCCACATCCATGCCAGTACACTGTAAGAACATAGAAGTGCACTATTGTTACACAACATTCCAAATCCAATCACAAAGCATTGATCGATCCGGAACTATAACTGAAGACACTTGCCCGAGGCACCACGCAATTGAACTGAAACTGGAACCATATGGTTGGGAGGCAAGATCCTTACTACGCAGCCACGCCTGCACCATTGCTTCCTTTGGAAACGATAATGTAATATCATAAGAAATTCTGAAAGGGATATCTATAACGCTGAGCAATCGCATAGGGGCTTCAGTTAACATATCAAAAGCTAATAAGTTTTTATTCATATAAGATTATACAAGGTGGCAAGATGGAAACATCGTTAGCATTACGGGCGAAATGATTAGCGGCATTTCGTTCGTTTTCACGTTCTGAGTTCAAATTCTGCCGAGGTCGATTTTTTCATTTAGGGATCGATAAACTAAGTACCAATTGAGTACTGAGGTCGATGTAATCGACTCAAACCTCAACCCGAAATTTCTGGCCTTGTGCCAAAATGTGAAATCAATGTAAGAACATAGAAATACACTATTGTTACACAACATTCCAAATATTTTTGTCTTTTATTTGACCATTATTTCGTTACTTCGCCTGAACTATCATTATAAGTTTAAAATACTATTTGAATAAGATTTAAACTCCTTGTTTTTCTCAGCAGTGCAGAAATTACAAAGATTTCATTCGCTGTACGAAAACTTTTCAAACGAGTTATTTGTCGAACAGAAGAACAGCAGGAATCTTTATAGATATTGGTTTAGCTCTTTGATAATGTCATTCTGTATCTAAAAATAAAATCTATATTCTTTTTTCATATTAATATCATATCGATTGATATTTCAAAACATACAGCGAATGGAAATCTCTCTTAATCATAATAATCACTGTGTAAATAAACTTGATTTTTTTCTTTTTCCTGTCGTTGTTGGAAGTACTTGATTAAATTTTTCAAGGACATTCTAGGAAACGGTAGAAGCAATTTCACATTCTTTTATTCTTCAACTATTTTTATTGCTTCAGACATTGGACTGCGGCTATGCTGGTGTACCACCTTAAATGATTTAATCTAACAAGTCGATCCCAGTTGTAGTTTTCAAGTTTACTACCTATTTTATAGATCACTATTTGCCAACCCGCTAGGTTTCGGGAAGTCTTCTGGAATGATGACAAACCCACAGAAGAAATTGCACATTTCATGTTCTCTCACTGATGACGTATGAGGTACAACCATACCAGGACAATTAAACTTCATCTACCCATCAATAGGTAAAAGAAATTGCGAGGCTGTTTCTGACTATAAGTGGAGGAATCAAAATACGGTAGAAGAATGATTGATTGCTTTTAAATAATGAGTTTAAATTCTGGTTTTGGTGGGACAGCCTCTTCAATATTAGCCGAACCAAAAATGAATTGTAATTAAATTTTATGAAATAATCACTTACAGAACTAAAGCGAAGTTGTACTATTCTTGCGTGTTCCGTCGAGGTTGACTTTGCCTGTCATCCTTTCGGGGTCGATAAATTTAACTACCAGTTGCGTACTGGGGTCGATCTAATCGACTGGCCACCTCCTCCAAAATTTCGGGCCTTGTGCCTAGAGTAGAAGAGAATATTCTTGCATGTTCTCACTGGAATTAACGATATAAATGGCATTAAATAGGTTTGACTGGGAATTGAAAGTGTGTCTAGGGACCTGTTAGTCGGAAAGTAAAGTCTTGCGCTCAAGCACAAATATAAATTTGTACAAACCACAATTTAAAGAATCCCTCGTCTTTCATTTAATAGAGATGCACAAGAAAAGACAGAAAAGAAATGATTTGGAATTCAATCCGACCAGTAAAGTTTTAGTGAACATTAGTTTTGATTTTGGAACCACTACTCTCTCTTTACTCTTTTACTTGTTTCAGTCATGTGACTGCGGCCATGCTGGATCACCGCCTTTAGTCGAGCAAATCGACCCCAGGGCCTATTCTTTGTAAGCCTGGTAATTATTCTATCGGTCTTTTTGGCCGAACCGCTAAGTTACTGGGACGTAAACACACCATCATCGGTTGTCAAGTGATGTTGGGGGTACAAACACAGACACACAAACACACACACATATACATATATATATATATATATACGACGGGCTTCTTTCAGTTTTCGTCTATCAAATCCACTCACAAGGCTTTGGTCGACCCGAGGCTATAGTAGAAGACACTTGCCCAAGGTACCACGCAGTGGGACTGAACCCGGAACCATGTGGTTGGCAAGCAAACTACTTACCAATGTGTATGAAAAACTGCTAAATAAACAATTAATTTATCAAATCTTCAGGAATAAATTCTCCTGACTACAATTGGTGATGTCATTTAATTTGCAGTTCCTTTTCAATTTCTTAAACAGTGAATTGTATATTTGCACGTATTTGAAATTTGATGTAAAAGAGGTACAATTGTTGCGTAACACGCTGACAAATAAATTCTCTTGGTGTGTGGGCGTGCACCTTATTTGATTCGTGCAGCTAATATCACATTCCTCACTACGGAGTTAAATTTCTATTTTTGATTAATTTTAATTAATTAAATGTTTCGATTTCCTAGAGTAAGAATTTTAGCACTGACTTAACCTTATTAAGGGACCTGTAGCATCGTTGTTAATTGTCTTACACCTAGAATTTCGGTTGCCTTAAATCATGATCAATACCTTTTTACGTTGCTCGATATCTTAATTAAATAACCAGTGGCTGAGAGCGGCTGTGTGAACTAATTTGATAAGATGTACATTTGAGTACATTAAAGTACACAGCTTTATACTTCTGGGTTTAGCCAAACTTAATCAATTAAATCCTTTTCCTACAAACGCTGTTGTTTGCTGATGCTTAGGCCAAAGATCGAAAGTGTTTCAAGAATTCAACTCCTTAGGTATGGAGTTTTGAAGAAAATTTTATCCTACTTGTACACCGCCGTGCAAAAGACTGCGGTATGTTTCAAGGGAATTGTGGCAGCAAGTTCCTAAATTATTAGTGAACACATAGGCGCGGGAGTGGCTGTGTGGTAAGTAGCTTGCTAACCAACCACGTAGTTCCGGGTTCAGTCCAACTGCGTGGCATCTTGGGCAAGTGTCTTCTGCTATAGCCCCGGGCCGACCAATGCCTTGTGAGTGGATTTGGTAGATGGAAACTGAAAAGAAGCCCGTCGTATATATATATATATATATATATATATATATGTGTGTGTGTGTGTGTGTGTTTGTGTGTGTGTGTGTGTGTGTGTGTTTGTGTGTGTGTGTGTGTGTGTGTGTTTGTGTCTGTGTTTGTCCTCCTAGCGTTGCTTGACAACCGATGCTGGTGTGTTTATGTCCCCGTCACTTAGCGGTTCGGCAAAAGAGACCAATAGAATAAGTACTGGGTTTACAAAGAATAAGTCCCGGGGTCGATTTGCTCGACTAAAGGCGGTGCTCCAGCATGGCCGCAGTCAAATGACTGAAACAAGTAAAAGAGTAAAAGAGTAAAAGAGTACATAAAAGATGCTTTTTCAAAAGGAATAATAAAGGTAACTCTTAAATATATTTAAAAATAAACAATTGAAATGATTTATTCTGAAACTTGGTCAAACTTACTAACTATATAAAAACCACATACGAAAGAATTCAAGTATTCGAAAGCCGCAAGGTATTTTCAAAATTTACATAAACATTCCTAATAATTTATAAACATTTTGTCACAAACATTTTAGAGAAATTAGAAATGCATCCGTTCAGTAAAGTATGTTCCCTTTCAACTGGATTTTTTTACTTGTTTCACTCGTCGCTAATGAAAGTATGTGTGTATATATGTAAGTATGTAGTTATATATATGTATTTATGCATGTATGTATGTACGTATGAGTAGATAGACAGATAGATAGACAGACAAATATATAGTTAGATAGATAGATAGATAGATAGATAGATAGATAGATAGATAGATAGATAGACAGACAGGCAGATAGGCAGATAGATAGACAGACACACAGACAGACAGATAGATAGATAGATAGATAGATAGATAGATAGATAGATAGAGAGAGAGAGAGAGAGACAGACAGACAGACAGACGGACAGACAGACAGACCGACAGACAGACAGGCAGGCAGGCAGGCAGGCAGACAGACACACAGGCAGACAGACAGACAGACTGATAGATAGATAGATAGATAGATAGATAGATAGATAGATAGATAGATAGATAGATAGATAGATAGATAGATAGATATACACCAAGACTTTGCACATTTTCACTGATTACTGCTTTATTATTGCAGAGAGTATTTAATATGGTAATGAGATACAGGAAAGCATAAGAAAAATATGGAAATTTGCATTTCAGCTAAATAAAATTTGATTACGGAACGTATAACGAAAACAATGTGTTCCATTATCTTTTGTTCTGTTATATTCTACAATATATTCTATTATATTTTGTTCTGTGTTTATTAGGTTTAGTAAATATCTGGTCAAAGCATGTAGGAAATTAGGTGATATTTAAGAGACATTCAAAGCAAGAGATATTTAAATCAGAAAATCACGTTACAAAATTACAGTAGCGTTCGATTACGGAAGTGAAGTAACACCGAACCAAGTTAATACATAGATGGGTGACTGCTTTAGAAACCGAAATACTGTAATAAAAAGAATTTGTACTTATAGTCGTGGCTGCATAGTTGAGAATTTTGGCAACCACATGGTTTCGCGTTCTTTGCAGAAATTTGCTACGATCTCACTATTGCCTTGCGAGTGAATTTGCTGACGAAAACTGTGGAAACCCGTCGTATATATATATATATATATATGTGTGTGTGTTTTCCGTCGTCTTTTTTTCTCTTGCACTTTCCTCAGTGTCCTGTTTCTGAAGAAGAGCTTTGCTCGAAACGTAAAACCACCTTTTTTTCCTTCCCTGAACGTTTGCTAATACTTTGCATGTACCACGCTCTCGCGTTGTTGTTGTTGTTTTCTTGTGCTTGTTCTTCATTTGGGGGGGGTGATTAATTATATATATATATATATATATATATATATATATATATATACATACAAACACACACACACACACTCACCCACACACACATACATATATATTTAATAATATCAGGGTAATAAATATTTTAGAAATTTTTACTACCTGTGGCCTAGCGTGAAGAAAAAAGTTAGTCAATAGACTCTATGTTAATCACAGTGTACATTTACACACATAACAGGTATCCGTCATATGATTCCTTTCACGTTAGAAAGAACAGCTAAAATCCAAACCGTCTTTATGGATAAAATCTCGAAGGGGATGAAAAATAAAAACATTTGCCATCTATCTCCCGGACCATAGTTTCAGACATTTTTAGCAAATAAAATAATTTGCTATACGAAGTCTTCATCAACAGGTACGTCTAGATTAAAGATATACGTACGAGGCAAATCCAGCATGTGCCTCTTGCTTATACATTATAATGTTTCAAATCCACCGCGCAAGCGCAGTGTTTTGTCGGCAGCAAAAAATATCTATCAATAGATAGATAGATAGATAGATAGATAGATAGATAGATAGATAGATAGATAGATAGATAGACTGATAGATTGATAGATAGATAGATAGATAGATAGATAGATAGATAGATAGATAGATAGATAGATAGATAGATAGATAGATAGACACATACATACGCACATACATGCATACATAATACCCTAACATATAACTACTTTGTAAATGTATATATGTATGTATCTAAATGTATGTGTGTTTGTACGTGTGCGTATATGTGTGTGCGTGTGTGTTCGATATAAATTCAATTTGCTTTTGAGATTTAAGATCATATGCATCAAGATTTTCGATGATGCAACTGGACTTCCAACTTGAAGGATCGAACCATACATACATACATACATACATACATACATACATACATACATACATACATACATACATACATACATACATACATACATACATACATACATACATATGTACGTTCATACACAGCATAATGTAAGCATGTGGAGGCGCAATGGCCCAGTGGTTAGGGCAGCGGACTCGCGGTCGTAGGATCGCGGTTTCGATTCCCAGACCGGGCGTTGTGAGTGTTTATTGAGCGAAAACACC
>NC_043007.1:12500-40000 GCF_006345805.1 Octopus sinensis | reverse complement strand
ATTCAATAGAAATTTTTTTCACCACCAGCGGTCCAGTGAGAAAGAGAAAATAGTCACAGACTATATATATATAATTTCAACAATATTAAGGAATGGCCCTGATAGGCCATTCGACTCACTAGAAAGAGCAGCCAAAACTCAAACCGCTGTATGTATGTATATATGTATATACATGTAGGTATATATTTATATACATATATATATATATATGTACAGACACACACACATATCAAAGGCTATTCAACTCTATTATAAATGTAATGGAGAGTCAAATTGTAACAAAATAAATAATATACGTTTCATCATTTAAATATTAAAGAAACTTCTGAGTAAGTCTCTAAACGTATATAAACAAGTGAGCATATCGGTAAGTGCAAAATAAATTTAAATTTAAAATGAGTCAAGATTCAAGAGATATCTAACAAACTCCTTTCTTAGATGTTGCAATAACAACGATGCATAAATCATTTCAGTACTGTACACCAGAAGCGCTAATGAATGTGTCTTTCAGCGTAACGATATGCAGTGTCAACTCTGGTTCAAAATTTCAGCTTAAAAAACTCGCTACTCAGAAAACCTTTTCAACACATCTAGACAAAACGAAAACATTACTGCATAACATAGAAAAGGAAGAAAAAAGATAGGCTTGTTAAATAAATATATGCTAATACTTTTCAAGTCTAAAGAAAACAATAAAATATAGAAACTAGTCCTACACTATAAAATTCAACCCAGTATAAATAGAGATGAAAATATAAAGGAAAACTCTCACATCTAATGAATAATCTATGATCCCAGTGCATCTTCTTTTCTTGAATAGATTTACATGTTGTTACAAAGTCTCTCATGAAACGCAAAACATTGTAAACAAGCGCTTATAATATATATAAAAATGGCTGTCATTAGAATTTTTGTCAACATCAAGACAGCAATTTATCAGAATTTTTACTGTTGGATACAATACTTCGCAGTTTTTGTTTCGACTTCCTAGAATCTCAGCTCAAACACCACCAAGGTCAATCCCATCTTTCATCTTTCCGAGATTGAATAAATGAAAAAACAGAAAGGACCGATTTGGGCAGTGGGTTGGTTTGAATGTTAGTGGTTACGTTCCGGTTCATTGAGTTCTCTACTCATCTGTATCGACCCATGTCGGCGGCCTTTCCCTTCGATAATGATATCCGACGTAGAGAGAGGAGACTTACATGCGTAGGCAACTGTCAGTTATTCTCAAAAATTCTTCTTGCCCTGGATTACACATACATACGCAGATGCATGACCATCATAAGTGACAGAGAGTCTTACATACATACATATATATGGGAGCAATTTGTTCAACTAAAAACCCTTCAAGGCAGTGCTCCAGCATAGCCACAGACAAATGGCTTAAACAAGTAAAAGATAAAAGGCATATATATATATATATATATATATATATATGTTTTATCTTTTACTTGCTTCAGCCATTTGTGTGTTGCTATGCTGGGGCACCGCCTTGAAGGGTTTTTAGTTGAACAAATTGCTCCTAGGACATTTGCTAAAGCCAGATACTTATTCTGTTGGTCTCTTATGCCGAACAATTTGGTTACATGGACGTAAACACATCAACACCGATTGTCATGTGGTAATGTACGAGACTAGCTCAGACACAAAGACATACATATAGATATATACATATGCATATACGACGGGCTTCATTCTGTTTCCGTCCACCAAACCTACTCACAAGGCTTTGGCAGCCCAAAGCAATAGTAGGAGACACTTGATCAAGATGCCCTGCATTGAGACTGAACTCGGAACTATGCGGTTGGGAAGCAAGCTCCCTATTTCTTTATTGCCCACAAGGGGCTAGACACAGAGAGGACAAACAATGACAGACAAAGAGATTAAGTCGATTAGATCGACCCCGGTGCGAAACTCGTAGTTAATTGATCGACCCCGAAAAGATGAAAGGCAAAGTCGACCTTGGTGGAATTTGAACTCAGAACGTAACGGCCGACGAAATACCTATTTCTATTTCTTTATTGCCCACAAGGGGCTAAATATAGAGAGGACAAACAAGGACAGGCAAACGGATTAAGTCGATTACATCGACCCCAATGCGTAACTTGTACTTAATTTATCGACCCCGAAAGGATGAAAGGTAAAGTCGACCTCGGCGGAATTTGAACTCAGAACGAAACGGCAGACGAAATACCGCTAAGCATTTCGCCGGGCGTGCTAACGTTTTTGCCAGCTCGCCGCCTTCTTACCACACAACTATATCAACATCAAACCAACAACTTTCAAGGAGAAAAATAAACGTCAGGTTAATAAGGTAATTTTTAAATCGAGATGCAATCCCGAAACTTTGCATACATCATGACTGTAGAAGTTGCATGTTCCTTTGGGCATCGACGTGACATGCTTTTGTCGCTGGTTGATCACACATCTGTAGCAGAGATTTATTGTAACCGACTTGTATCAGAATGCCAGGCTAGATTTAATGATATTGCTTGATAATAGCAGAAACTGTCTTGTACGAAATATCTCAAGAGACCAGAAGATTGATGAAGGAAGCCATATTCATCGGCAACATGTAACGCAAGGCCGAGCAGCGCGCTAGTAGCGCATCCTGGTGACGGACCAACAATAGTTTAGGCAGAGGGTTTATATCTTAATAATTACAGCGTCCTGTCAATACCTTTTCATTTGCTTTCACCTTCTCTCTGTGAAGCTCCACAAAACCCGCTCAAATTGAAAGACTCACACACAGTTATTTGCGCGCGTGCATTCCACTCACACTTATCTCTCTATATAAAGCTGAAGTTGTCTGTGTGTGGCAGGTCTGGTAGCCTTCAACTAACACTATCTCCTCCGAGACCCTGCGACGCAAGTTGACCAAAATTGAAAGTATGATAGAAGAAGGCTTGCTCTTCCTTCTGCAGGAGAAAAAATTCAAATCGGACCATGTTAACACCAAAAATTATTTACATAAAAAAGGTGGGGTTTTTCTATGAAAATCCCTATTTTTTACGATTTTTGACTGCTGTGTTGCGATTTTTCAGTGTATTTCAACCAGAAAAATGTTCACTTAAAGAGAATAACAAGCTACAAAATGCAACATTTATACTTTTCAAAAATTCCAATTCTAAAGGGTCGAAACAAACCCGAGCAACGCTGGGCGATACTGCTAGTCTTTATATATAAAAGTGAGGTTGTGTGCTGTCTGTCTCCTACGATTTAGATTCCTAACTACTCCCACATTTTGCGGTGCAGTTTAACCAAAACCGGGTATCTTATAGTTGTGATTCATATCGAGCCCTTCTGGGTATTAGCGCGCGTCTACGATGAGTCTACGATTTTAAAAATAATTTACCATCAATTTTTCCCATTTTTAATGCATTTTTGGCATATATAAGGGAAGTAACTCTCTAAAAATTTATTATTAAATCTCGGAACGTAAAAAGCTACAGTAACACCACCACCCCCTTCGTGTTAGCCATATTGAGATGGCTATTATACTTTACATCTCTAAAAATGCTTATATAGTTATTTCCCTTACAAACCCGAGCAACGCCGGGCGATCCTGCTAGTATATAATAAATCTTAAGTATAATATAGATAACGCAGCGAACCAGTGACTGAGCCGCTGGAAAACTTTAACCAACGAAGCTATTATTATTCTTCACAAATGTTGTATATAAAATTTAAGAAAAAGTCCTATTATTACGTATAAAGTGTCCTATATCATATTTATTGACATGATATTTCGGGGTAGCGGTTAACAGAACCAGTTCGGTATCGAACAATAACGCTTTTCGCTATTTAATTCGTTCTTCTGCGTTTGGAGTACAAATCCGGAAAACGCTTTACCTTTGATCTTTCTGTGGTTGATGTGTTAACTCCCAGTCATTGATAAATTAAATACCATATTGGAACAGACTTAATCGATTATATTTCTCTTCTACAAATCTCTGGTTAATGTCAAAGGAGAAATCCTTTATCAAATATCTGTGTGTGTGTGTACATGGAGATCGTCATAGACTTTGAGAATGGGAAGCTGATATCTGCATGAAACCATCACACTTCACTTACGTTTTTTATGCCTCGTAATCTGCGTATATGCCATGCAATCAGAAGCTACACCCTTGTCCGATAATATGATGCATTTCTGTCGGGTCCAAGAAGTCATATAATTCCTAATGATTTATATGGATTTTCATATGGGAAACAATATAGATATTTGTATAGTAATGTATGTGACAAATACATTATAAGCGGTCCTAGTATTCTAATGATATTGTATTTTATCACCCCAAAATATAATACAAAACTGTAATACCTGTTGGAATATAAAAAGGTCAACAGCATCACTGAACAGAATGTATCAATAACATTCTTAACATTGATTTTCTGAATACAATCTCAGTAGCTTGTACTCAGCGTTTGAAGAATAGGATATTGCGAAATATAACTTTCATAGAGGTTATATTAGCATAGAATATGAGAAATCAATATAGGATTAAAAGTGGACCCTATTCTAAATATATCAAGAGTTTGAACTGGTATCAACCGGAATTCGATAAATAAACCAGTAACGTTATTTATGAGTAAAATCACCGCATACTCTGTAAAGTAGAGTCGTTAGCACACCGGGCGAAATGCTGGGCAGGATTTCGTCTGCCGTTACGTTCTGAGTTCAAATTCCGCCGAGGGCGACTTTGCCTTTCATCCTTTCGGGGTCGATACATTAAGTACCAGTTACGCACTGGAGCCGATGTAATCGACTTAATCCCTTTCTCTGCCCATGTGTGTCCTCTTTATGTTTAGCCCCTTGTGGGCAATAAGAAAATAAGAAACGTTAGCACGCCGGGCGAAATGCTTAGCCGTATTTCGTCTGCCGTTACGTTCTGAGTTCAAATTCCGCCGAGGTCGACTTTGCCTTTCATACTTTCGGGGTCAATAAATTAAGTACCAGTTACGCACTGGGGTCGAAGTAATCGACTTAATCCGTTTGTCTGTCATTGTTTGTACCCTCTGTGTTTAGCCTCTTGGGGATAGTAAAGAAATAGGTATTTCGTCTGCCGCTACGTTCAAAGTTCAAATTCCGCCGAGGTCAACTTTCCCTTTCATCTTTTCGGGGTCGATCAATTAAGTACCGGTGAAACACTGGGGTCGGTGTAAATCGGCTCTCCTCACTCTCACAAATTTCAGGCCTTGTGTCTATAGTAGAAAGAATTAACGGAAATTTTATTTTCCCTCTGAACCACTTGAGATGGTTTCACATATTTCTGCAGTTTGTCTATGCATTTTCACTAACAAGACAAGAGTAGACTCAAGATAGACACTTGCCCAAGTAGAATCGAACACGGCACATCCTGGTAACGGAACGAACATTTGAACCATTCGATCAAACTTCGCCCTCACCACTGGACCTACCCATTTCTTTACTAACCACAAGGGGCTAAACACAGAGGACAAACAAAGACAGACAAACGGATTAAGTCGATTATATCGACCCCAGTGCGTAACTGGTACTTATTTAATCGATCCCGAAAGGATGAAAGGCAAAGTCGACCTCGGCGGAATTTGAACTCAGAACGTTCAGACAGACGAAATACCTATTTCTTTACTACCCACAAGGAGCTAAATACAGAGAGGACAAACAAGGACAGACAACGTATTATGGCGATTATATCGACCCCAGTGCATAACTGGTACTTATTTAATCGACCCCGAAAGGATGAAAGGCAAAGTCGACCTCGGCGGAATTTGAACTCAGAACGTAGCAGCAGACGAAATAATGTTAAGCATTTCGCCCGGCGTGCTAACATTTTTGCCAGCTCGCCGCCGTCTCACCACTGGACCTACCGTGCCTGAGTAATGCAATCACTCATTAACAGAAACCTTTGTCATTGCTAATTCATTTCTAAATATCTAACTTTAATTTTCTAAGACAGCTGATAAATATGATGGTTTAAAATCCTGCCTGTGATTTCGGCCTTACCAACAGCCATGCACATTAATTTATTCCAACGCGAAACTAATACTCTAAATGGAGAAAATCAGTATATTGTAAAATTCCTCGCTTTCTTTCTCGAGGTTATTAACTATAAAAGGATAATCTTCAGCTAGGAATGAAAACTAAATTGTGTAATAGTAATGATGTCTTTGCCAAGAAATTAGTGTCACATAAAATTGCAAAGTTGCCGCAGAATTAGATATCCAGACAAAATGGAACCGAAGAATACTGTTCTATGGAACCGTTCGTTTATTGCTTATGCAGCCTTCCTTTCTTGTTTTAGTAGTAAATCAGACGACGATGTCTATCTGATTGCCAATTATATTCAACTGTTCGCTAACCATCTTTAACATAATCTTTTATAGGTGAAGCGTTGATGTGTTCTGTAGAATCCACACCTGCGAAGATTTTTCAATCAAAACGTCATATCGTTATCAACTAATTCTTCGTTTCCTGCCAATGCTATCACAGTTGGTATACGACTAATCGAAGTATATCTACTAACACTTCTGATATTATCGGAGTTCTTAGTTATTAATTTATGAACAAACTGCCTTTCCCTCAACAAACAGCCAAACAGGAATACATGTCAACAGCAACCATACATTAATAAAAGGTATTCACAAAACAACGCTGCTTATAACATTTTGATTATTGTAGACTCAGCGAGACAGGGAAGTTGATGACCAACACGTGGCTTCTCGACGTTCTAGAAATAGCAACCAAATTAAAATTTCCTTAAAGATTAAACCTTGCTTCTTAACAAGACAACCCATACATCGGACAATATATCTGCTATGTACAAAGTGGCACAGCAACATCGAGTGGAGGCGCAATGGCCCAGTGGTTAGGGCAGCGGACTCGCGATCGGAGGATCGCGGTTTCGATTCCCAGACAGGGCGTTTTGTGTGTTTATTGAGCGAAAACACCTAAAAGCTCCACGAGGCTCCGACAGGGGGTTGTGGCGAACCCTGTTGAACTCTTTCGCCCCAAATTTCTCTCACTCTTTCTTCCTGTTTCTTATCCCCGACTTCCTACGCAACTGCTGAGCCTAGATGCGCATTCATCCATCCGTCGATGCTCTCCGTGTCGGGGGTTGACCTGCTTTCTCTTCTGCGGGTCTTGCGAGTAGCAAAGGACCACGTTTTGGACTTCTCCCATCTTGCGAGCTCTGGGACGAAGACCGTTCGCTCAACGGCAACAGCAACATCAACAAGGAAAAAAACAATATTATGTATTCATATGACAGAGTGTATTCATATTACCAACATTTGGTCGCGCGATACTCAGAAATAACATCCAAATTTCGCAAAAATTACAGCATACTATATTCAAAAACGAAGGAAGCATTTGTTAACGTAATCCTATATAACCACAAAAAGGCGGAATGAAAACAATGATGGAAGTGTTTCTGAGTGTATCGCTTCTCGGAGTTGAATTAGTTAATTCTAAACAACATTTGCAACAACAATAATTTATATGCTTTCATATGAAACATTACTTTAGTTTCACTTCAACATTTAAATTTAATTTGCCAAAATATTTTCGTCGCTTTGAAACCGCGACCTCATCACTGACAAAATTCCTTGCCTGCATCTCACAGAATTTTTTGTCAGTGATCAGGTCGCAGTTTCAAAGCGACGAAAATATTTTGGCAATTTAAATTTAAATGTTGAAGCGAATCTAACGGGATTTTTTTTTTTGTATTTTTAAATGGCTTATAAACACCTTCCATTCTGCAATTGTTTTCGTTCCAGCACACGACCTCACACAAGGTCACTTCCTATGCAAGTACACCTCCGTTATCACTTAGTATATCACCAAAATTTTGTTACATAAATTATCGACGTGTCAGCAGTGTTTATTTTGCATACCAAAGATTATTTTAGGGTAGACCCGAAAATTTTATCTGTCTCCGTATTCGTAACTTAAATATATTATTCCAATGCAACAGACACATGAAACAGCCGTAAAGATCTGCGTCGTTTATTATATTCCTTTACGGTGTACAGCAAAGAGGCATTGACTAGACAGCCGCCTTTCTATATTATTAACTTTTATCAGCAATCATATATCCAACGTGTTAGAGCCTCTTCATAATATTATATTTATAACAAGTGTTGTTATATTTATAAGTAAACCGGGTAGACGGAGTTGAATATTAGTCACACGTTTGGCCGTTAGTTCTGTTGTAAAAAACTGCTGACGTGAAACCTATGTTTGTTTTTAATATTAAAGTAATCTCTAGAATGAAAAATAAGCACTGCTGGCAAGTTAGTCATTTATGTAATGGAATTAAATATTTTATCCAAAACAAATCGTCATAAAACATAGAACATACATTTCTTGTCTATCAATCTTTGGAGAGCAAAACATTCAAATATTTTTTGTTTATTTTTAGTTTCTAATGCAAATAGTAAACAATGGTGCCGTTGGTGGAAGAAGCATAAATATATATATATATATATACGTATATATAGATACATATATATATGTGTGTGTGTGTGTGCGTGTGTGAAGTATATTTGCCACTTAAATGTGGCTAACCACTAAGGATGGATGCTGCTGTAGCCTCTAGCCCCAGGAGAACATCTTCTCCCGCTGGCTATCGACACACATTCTGTGCCCTATCAGTATTTGCAAAGGGAAGCCAACCTTCCCATCATCGACCTGACGTGATACGCACGGACCCGGTTTTCTGGGTATTTACCCGTCGTCAGCGCACGACAATCATCGGCCTTCGATGCGAAGGGGAGATCAGTGACTTTCCGTCACTGGAAAAAGGATCTATGTATTTGCATTGGGACCCCCACATATATATATATATATATATATATATATATATATATATTATGGTCGCTCCCGTCGATTTCGACGTATGAGTGTTTGTAGAAGAGGATTAAAGAGAGACAGACGGACAGAGAACAACTTTTAAAACCAAGAAAATTACAGCAAAGCTGCGGGATCGTGGTGTCAAACGTGGCATGCAGACCATCATTCTTCTCTTCCGCACATGCACATTGCATGCTCAGACTTCTCTTTCTGGTTCCTACTATAATATATTTTAGATAAAACCAAAGAATTACTCTATCATTAACTTATCATGGAAAGGACCCTAACCTCTTAATTCCATTCCTAACAAAAAAAGAACTGCTACCTAATTTAATAAGACATTCACGATGGTTATCCGTTTTTGCAGGCGGCGAGCTGGCAGAATCGTTAGCACGCTGGACGAAGTGCTTTGCGGTTTTTCGTCTGCCGTTACGTTCTGAGTTCAAATTCAGCGGAGGTTGACTTTGTCTTTCATCCTTTCGGGGTCGATTAAATAAGTACCAGTTACGCACTTGTGTCGATATAACCGACTTAATCCGTTTGTCTGTCCTTGTTTGTCCTCTCTGTGTTTAGCCCCTTGTGGGCAATAAAGAAATAGGTATTTCTTCTGCCGCTACGTTCTGAGTTCAAATTCCGCAGAGGTTGACTTTGCCTTTCATCCTTTCGAGGTCGATAAATTAAGTACCAGTTACGCACTGGGGTCGATATAATCAACTTAATCTCTTTGTCTGTCCTTATTTGTCTTTGTCTTCTCTGTGTTTAGCTCCTTGTGGGTAGTAAAGAAATAGGTATTTTGTCTGCAGTTACGTTCTGAGTTCAAATTCCGCCGAGGTTGACTTTGCCTTTCATCCTTTCGGGGTCGATTAAATTAGTACCAGTTACGCACTGGGGTCGATATAATTGACTTAATCCGTTTCTCTGTCCTTGTTTGTCCTCTCTGTGTTTAGCCCCTTGTGGGTAGTAAAGAAATAGGTATTTCGTCTGTCTCTATGTTCTGACTGCAAATTCTGCCGAGTTCGACTTTGCCTTTCATCATTTTGGGGTCGATAAATTAAGTACCAGTTCCGTACTGAAGTTGATGTAATCGACTGGCCCTCTACCCAAAAATTTCAGACCTGGTTCCTAGAATAGAAAAGAATATTACTTTGAATGCGAGAACTAGACTCTGTATTATATAATATTAGGGTTTAAAAGTCTTTGTAATATTGCTTTGTTTTTAGCAGAGAGATGAGAGGGTTCGGTCGAAATTAACAATATAATAACATTATACATCCTACGTTGGCTTTATACCATGTTCCACAATTCTATAGGTAATCTCTGTAGGGATGATGACCTAACAATTCCTAGCAACCGCAGACATCAAAAAGTCATAGGTTGCGAACAGTTCTGCAAATAGAAAGTAACGCTTGATTATAACTTTAATTTAATTAACCATCTTCATTTACACTCAGCCTTACCCACACAGTTCACACAGTTTAAAATATCTAACAAGTCATTCCATTACATGTGAAGATTTTCCTACGGAACTTATATCGCCTTTGTGTTAAAGATTATATCGTAACGTAACTTCAAATGAGACTATTTTTAAAGACTCACTCTTAGTATCATATAACAATGACGCCTTATAAAATAGTTATTTCAATTACAAAATTAGTTAGATTAGAAGATCAAATGCAACGTCTAACCCTAATAGAAGGAATAATAAGATCTGAAGCAGAAGCAGCAGTGTGGAGGATGGATAGGGCAGCGGACTCGCGGTCGTAAGAATGCGGTTTCGATTCCCAGACCGGGCATTGTGAGTGTTTATTGAGCAAAAACACCTAAGCTCCACGAGGCTCCGCGGGGTGGTGGTGAACCCCGCTGTACTCTTTCTCTAACTCTTTTTTCCTACTTCTGCCACAAAGCAGAGGAACCATGGTGTGGTAAGATTTCAGACCCTAGTCTAGATTGCGAATCCTCTGTACCCCAGGATGGTTCAGCTCTCCACCTGTTAAAAGCCACGGTTTACGGAATGAGGATAACAACGTAGCTTTCGCGCCCGTGCAACCGCCAGTCTATCGCGTGTGGTGGATGGATCTTCAAGTTGCCACACGCATTCTTAGTAGCTTAGAGTAGGCTCGAATTAGAGATTATTCTTTGTGGCTAATGGCGTGATTCCTGATTGCAAGAAGAAGAAGACGCTGGTATAAACTCATTCAATCAAATATCCCGAAATCAGTTTCAAATTTCCCTGAAACTGCTATGGAAATTTTGCCATCTATAACATTGCAACCAAAATCGGACAAATATAATCGAAATGTAAATTGTACAAGTCAAACGCTAACCAAAATTTTGGTAATCTTAAGGGTCCAAAATAAGATTCACTGAAGCAAAGATGTACAACTAGAAATATTTATAGTGCTATGGTATATTTCAATATTGTCTCGAAATTTAATGCTAGTTTTGTTACGACGACTTTGGAAATACGATCTTAGCAACTTGTTCATACATTTCAGAATCACAAAAGATCCAGGGACATAAATTTATCCATATAAATATGGACACTCAAGACTAAAAGTATTCTCCTTAATATGAAGTGAAATTCAATCAATGCCACCGAATCATATACTTAATATTATACAAGGATACAAAGATATGCTCCTTATGCATATCATATGCTTATCAAATAGCATGGCCGACGGCTCCTCTATTCTAAACCAAATTCTGAAATGAATTTTAGTTATATGCACAGAAGTCATACAATGCTTTAACTTTTTAGAACTTTTTATTAAGCAATTTTTTTTATAAAATATGAGAAGCGTATCTTCCTTCTGTTGATTATATAAGTTTCTAAAAGTTTATACAATTCTTACCATCATTTTGTCCACCAAATGAATAACATAACAGAATTAGAATGACTCGTCTTCTGCCATCGATAACTTAGTATAAGTTAGTGTAAAACTTTTAACAATTAAATTATCATGAAACACCTAACTTCACGTAAAAGCTATTACAATACCCATAGAGTCTATTTGTGTTTCTTCTGCTTTTCCATTTACCATTATAAAACTATATTCATTTCAGTCAACGCTTGCTCGCGATATTCTATAATAACAGTTACACTAAAAGCCAAGACGTGTTTTAAAACACTTTTCTATATATTTCTATTGAATGGTTTTCCTCCACCTCGTCCAGTCGATAGGAGAATAAGTACAACCACGAAGATGTCTAAGGCTTCTGTGTGTTTGTACTTGGATGTACAAGCTTGGAAAAGGTTTTACCTTGTGGAATATTAGGAGCTGGTAATGAATGCAAGTGTGCCCTCTCGGCGCCACAAGTTTTATAGAAGCGAAATGCAAGGTAAGGCTGATACAACTAAGCACCAGTGCTGCTGCATGCGTTCACAAAGAGCTAGAACAAATAACGCTAAATCGACGCCTCAATAATTCAGCTGCTCACCAATATGGAGGGATGTGTTTTATTTTATTTTCCATCAACGAAACGACGAAAAGCAAGTCTAACCTCGGCTAAATACGAACACAGAGTGCTAAATCTTGCAAAATATACTGAGAGTCATGCTATTTGGCGATGTAATGACTCTGCCTATACCTCATCTTTGGCAGGGAAAAAGAGCCAACAACTACTTCACGTGCTGCTTTCTCCAAACACAATGCCTTCGTGTTGATTCATCGGGAATCTACAATATTCCGGGAACCAAGGACTCCGTACATCTCAACAACTATAGGCACGAACAGAAATTTGCTTTTATTCATTTTACGCCCGTCCGTGGTGCAAGCAGCAACTACTTCTCATGTAAAACTTTATTACTTATGAAGTAATGTCCGTAGCCACTTCAAAATGGCTGTTGCGTTCAAAACGGACTTTGCTCCGATTTTTTAACCCCAAGAGGGCATTTCCTTTAGCTTGTTAACGATGCACAGCTGCATCCGAGATATTGCTAGCAGGGGAGCGAACTCCTACCACCTTCTAGCGACGGGACCGGCAGACCAGTCTTAGTTTCGCGCTATTTCTGCCTCTCTTCAGTACTAGACATCTCGTCAGCTCGAAATGATAGTAGCTCGCTTCTGCCCACAATATATATAATTTCAAGCGTTAACCCCCTAAAGGAGGTGTCCTCTTGGGCTTAAGAAGTCGCAGTAAAGTCCTTTCGAACGGAACTGCCATGTTGAAGTGGCTACGAACATTACTTGTCAGTACAACTACTGCGTTGATCTCTTAGAGAGACTTTAGAACTAGCTTTTTTTTTACTTGTGTGTGTGTGTGTGTGTGTGTGTGTGTGTGTGTGTGTTTGTGTGTGTGCGTGTGTGTATGTGTGTGTTTGTGTGTCTATACACCCCAAATCGCACATACACAAACAGCATTGCCCGTATCGTTAGGCCTGGAAGTTGATTGCCCTGCAGTATACGTTCCCGCCATGTCTGCCGAGGTAAACTTTGCGTTTCACTATTTTGGAATCGGTAATTCAAATATCAGTCATGTATTAAGACCGAAACTTCTCCGTCTTTCTCTCCCTCTCTCTCTATGAAGAAGAAGCAGGAGAAGAAGGAGGAGGAGGAGGGCAGGTGCAGGAGGCGGAGAAGAAGAAGAATAAGAAGAAGAAGAAGAAGAAGAAGAAGAAGAAGGGGGAGGAGGAGAAGGAAGTGGAGGAGGTGGAGAAGCATAAGAAGAAAAAGAAGAAGGAGGAGAAGGTGGTGGAGTTGGAGGAGAAGAATAAGAAGAAGGGGGAGGAGGAGAAGGAGGAGAACAACAACAAAAACAACAGCAGCAACACGAAGATCAAGAACAACAACAACACGAACAAGAACAAGAACACGAAGAAAGACGACATGGAATGTTGTCAAACTGGTAAAGCGATGATGACCACGCATAGACCAATGCCAGAGGCACACCACAGGGAGCGATGACAACTCAATGGTTCCATGAGAACTCGAGGTATAAAGATTTGTAATAGTTCTATGTATAAGAGGGAGAGAGAGAGAAAGAGAAGGAAAGAGAAAGAGAGATAAACTCTGTGTGGTGGGGGGTTGCTTTCAACACTTTACCAATTACCATTACTAAGTATTAGTTTGGCTTCAATCTTTCGCTTGCTTCCTATGTGCTGTTTTTTCTTAAAAACAATGTATTTGGCACAGTTCTGGCTCTACTCTTAGCTTTTGGACAATTCCGATTTCTGTAGTTAATAGATATCACATGAGTTATGCAAAAGTTCTTCGTTGCTAACAGATTCCAAAAACTAATATAAACACTTGCTATTCTCAATGAATATTTTATAAGCTCACAGCCGACAGTTCTGTATATTTGATTATACGACTTGCTACATTATGTTGTTTCTCCAACCTGACTAGTCTTATGTGTAGTTTTCTCAAGAGCTATGTATCGACGCATTTGTGTCAGTAGGTATTTTAATAATTTCGTTTCTACTTTTACATTTTCTCAAAAACATATTGGCAGATGTTTCCAGTTTGAACTGGCGAAAGAATAGTAACTTGTACGTTACTTTTTAAAAAGCAGTCTTCTTCGTAAATCAATTATTCAGTTATTTAGTGTCTTGTGTACGATTTTCAGTCAACAACCAGAGCTACAATTATGGCGATTTCTTATTTGAAAGTTATTGATGAGGTTTCAAAGATTACCACATATCAAACAGAAACAAGGCGACAGTGTGGTAGTAAATCACTGTACTAGACTGAATAATTGACAAACTGACCTGTGAAATTATAGTTTTGGGTTCAAATTAAAAGCGTCATTCTAATGAATGTTGTTAATGTAGATAAATGAGTCTGCAAAGTGGCTCAGCTTGCACACTATCAAATGGTTGGTAATAAATCAATGGGAATCCTACCATTAGAAGTACATTGTGTCTGTCTAACATACTTAACACTAACGCCAGTAATTAGGATGGGATCTTTTCGGTTTGACCGGCAGTTTTTTAAAATAATTTCCATGTAACTAAACACTTTTAAACTTTGTATACTGGTAGAATGTGTTTGTAAAACATCTTTTTCTCTTGGCTTTATTGAGAAAATTCTATAGTTTGTAAGATATTTGTTGGTTGTTTTTCTTCAATTTCTACAATTTCAACCAATCAATGACGTCTATTGAGGTGAAAACATTCTGTGCCGTATGAATATGTCCCTCGTTTAAGAAACAGATTGGGTTTATTTACATTTGTGAAGAAAAAAAGATACCCTTCCCCCCCAACCCTAACCCTAAGCCTAAAACAGATTGAAATGCAATAGATCGATACTAGGGTCATAATTATGGGTGACAATATCATATGACACCGCTAGAAAAAACTGTCGTTCAAACCGAAAAGATCCTTAGGATTTCCCATCGAACTGAAATTAAGTAACAAAAATTGTTAGATTTTAACCTCGTTAAAAGCAGCTGCATTATAAAATTAACGAGTGTTTCTTTGGCTGGTGGACATGGGTTCAATTTGTGATTGTTGTCGTAAATATAGATTTATCGTGCATGTCTTACTTGGCTAAACATACCTTCAATTGCGGAGAAGATTGTCGGAGCGCAATGTCAAGATTAAAGGTTTATAATATTCGTGGGCCTACCTAGGTAGACAGATCGGTAGGTTTATATATAATATGGTGTCAGCTATTCTTTTAATATCGCCTGTAATCCGTTGAAATGATCCGTTAAATTATATACTGTGACTCCCTTTTAGAGATATCTGACGAAGAACTTAGTTTCTCTATGCAGGTTATAATAACGAATTAGTTGTTTTTCATTCCCTAAAATTCTGCAGAATGAGTTGCAGCACGTGCTGAGAAATTGTATTAAATCAACTAATCAATGTATCTTAAATCTGCCCAATGTGAATACATGGATTAAAATGGGTTTTGTGTTTTTGTTTTCTTAGTAGAGCTCCATTAATCCACACATTTCTTATACTTCTTTCTGTGGTCTTGACAGTACCTGTCATCGGCTTGCTATGACATTTTTCCAGATAATTATTTTTCCATATACGAAACATATGTCTAAATATACACATTAGTGTGAACGTGCAAACTGTAAATCGCGCTAGGACGTGAGATCTACCACCACATTATATTTCTTTACTACCCACAAAGGGCTAAACACAAAGGGGACAAACAAGGACAGACAAAGGGATTAAGTCAATTACATCGACCCCAGTGCGTAACTGGTACTTAATTTATCGACCCCGAAAGGATGAAAGGCAAAGTCGATCTCGGCGGAATTTGAACTCGGAACGTAACGACAGACGAAATATGGCTGCGCATTTCGCCCGGCGCGCTAACGTTTCTGCCAGCTCGCCGTCTTCTAAACCACTACATTATGTATTACAACATACATACATATGTGTCCATAAACATACGCCCACAGTTTTGGTGGGACATTTGACAGAGGTACAAACGTTGTTGACCGTGGGTCTTCTACTAAATATATTTTTGGAAGGGGAAATCCAATCTCGGCTTGATAGATTCTAGCAGTCACCCTAGCATTTATATGTGGTATTTTTTTTTAAATGTGTTGTCAGAGGTATGAATTTTCTTTGGTCTTGTCTTACATTATGAAGTCGTTATCTGGCAACGGTTGTTGAGTGTCTGTTATCTCTTGCCTATTAGCTTCACTGCTTCTGCCGTGGATATGTTGCATTTCAATTTGTCTTGGCAGGCTTAGCTCTGGTAAGTAGAGCAAAAATAGATCATGGCATTCAGCTATCATGCAAAATATAGTTTTAGCAGAGTCCCTTTCAATGGGTTTTTAATGGAAATCGAACAGAACAGAAATAAGCGAGAGAGGAGAGAGAGAGAGGCCGAGACAGAGGAAAGAGAGCGCGCTGACGTCGTAGCTTTACCGTTCCCAAGTTTAAGCGAGTTTTCGAATCTTAATTGTGTGACAGAATACTAGAAGTCGGCTAATGATGTAATTTATTTCTGTTTATTTTGTTTGGCAAACTTCTTTGATTACAAATGTCAGTCCAAACTAGTGCTCATTATATTTTCCAGTTGAATGGACTAGATATGATATTGGTAACTATTTCGCAGAACATAGCTCTGCCAGGATGTTTGATATGTCGTCTAGAATATTGAGGTGGCTTCGTAACTAGATTTTCATGTTATCTAGATGGAAATATCGTGGCTTAATTCAGCTGTAATGACTCCTGGTCAGTCACCAGGACGAAGTGAATATAATCTCGATTCCCAATCATAAAATCTTATTGGTCTTGCCTACAAATAAATAACTTTGACTAAAATATATTTCGAAAGATGTAGAGTGTAAATTTTACTGAAATGAAATATTAATATAAATAAAACATTATTTGAGAAAAAATTCTAAAAAGAAGAAATTCCCGAAAAAAAGAACATTGAAGTAATGTTGTTGTTTTTTTTTATTTATATTGTGATCTGAAAAAATATGGTAGAAAAGAAAAGAGATAGAATGAAAGATTTTATCGAGTGTACTTATATTTGTGAAGCTTGGCTGTAACAAACGGAGAAAAGCAGAAAGCATTATATCAGCAAAATTTGAGAAGAGGAATGCTACGCAGCAACAATGGATTATCGGATAGAAGGAGTTTTCCTAAATGTCATTTTATACTTGAGAAGGCATTTTTTTTCCTAAAGAAGCTATAAGCAGCTTTCTAGATTGAAGTTGGGAAATTCTACTCCACTCAACATTAATTTGATTTAGTGTGTATGCAGGCTTGCAAAACGAATGGATTACAATTTTAATTGTTATAAAATCATACAAACAGTCATAATACTTAAAACATTTTAGATATTAATGATAACATGCAAAAAATATATATTAGATATTAATGATAGTATGCAAAAATACGATACCTACTGCAATAATATATTTATTTCTTTATTGCCCACAAGGGGCTGAACATAAAGTGGACAAACAAGGACAGACAAACGGATTAAGTCGATTACATCGACCCCAGTGCGTAACTGGCACTTATTTAATCGACCCCGAGAGGATGAAAGGCAAAGTCGACCTCGGCGGAATTTGAACTCAGAACGTAGTGGCAGACGAAGTACTGCTAAGTATTTTGCCTGGCGTGCTAATGTTTCTGCCAGCTCGCCGCCTTCCTACTGCAATAATATATTGACGAGGCTAACAATGGTTGCACTGGAAAATCTAATTTGTTCCAATATATACAGACATGTGCGTGTGTTAATAGATGGATGGATGTACGTGTATGTATAAATGTCAGAGTTTGAAGGCGTGTGGATAAGTGGTGAGGGTGTTGCCTTCACGATCACAAGATCTTGGTTTCGATTCCCAGACAGGTTGTGCGATATACTCTTGACTATAACACATTTGAAGGTGTATGGATAAGTGGTCAGGGTGTTCCCTTCACGATCACAAGGTCATGGTTTCGATTCCCAGACAGGCTGTGCGATGTACTCTTGACTAAACACGTTAATTTACCTTGCTTCAGTCCTCTCAGATATAAATGGGCAACCCAGCGCCCTGGTATCAATCGAAAGGTACAACAATGCAACAATGCGAGGAAGTACATTGTGACTAGTGACGTATAACATCATCCAATACACTGAACCGATACAGTGATGTATATATGTGGGAGTAGGGGGTAACATCAACCACAGAAGTGAGTAATGTTCAGCTTTTGAAAAACAAGTAATTTTCAAATTTTTCAGAATACGAAAAATCTATTTCCACCATCTTATAAAACATGTTTCCTTAGATGCTGTGAATTATAATATACATGAGAGAATGGATTTGCGAGGATTCAGTTGCTTGGCTATTGTTTACATTTCAGAAAAGAACGATTCAAGAATGAGAAATTGTTGTCGTCTTACTACGAGTGCGACGACGCAGACTAACGGTGTGGTTGTTATATTTATGTCTCACACAACAGAGTCAGAAGATGAAGGGTAAGCGAGAGCGCAGGACTAACTGACTTTTCAGAATACCTATACATCATATGAATTCGAAAATATTCAATTGTGTCTCGGCAAGCAGCGGGCAAGTCACGTGAGATTTTATTTTATTCTTTTTGTGTGTTTTGTTTTTGTTTTGGGATTTTAAAATTCTATTTCTCAGAATACAGTTTTAAAATAGTCGCATTCATGGAAATCTCTCTCTATATATATAAAGCTGAACTTGTGTATGGCAGGTTTGGTAGCCTTCAACTAACACTATCTCCTCCGAGACCCTGTGGCGCAAGTTGACCAAAATCGGAAGGCTTGCTCTTCATTCTGTAGAAGATAAAATTCAACTCAGACCATGTTAACACCAAAAATTATTTACATCAAAAACGTGGGTTTTTTTCTATGAAAATCCCTATTTTTTACGATTTTTTACTGCTGTGTCGCCATTTTTCGGTGTATTTCAACAAGAAAAATGTTCACTTAAAGAGAATAACAAGCCACATAATGCAAAATTTTTACTTTTCAAAAATTCTAATTCTAAAAAGTCGAAACAAACCCGAGCAACGCCAGGCGATACTGCTAGTTTTAACTAAATTAATGAAATAATAGGTGTTTCTATCTTAAGCAGAAGGTAATAGGTGAGTCACTTTCAACTCAGTACTTGAGTACTTTATTTTATCGAAATAATTCCGAAAAGATGAAGTACAAATTTCACAAAGAGGTTTGTTTCAATAAAATTTACCACTTCTGTTCAATCCTTATCGTCAGAATGTTTCGAGGATATTTCAGGAACTTATCAAACATTATGTATGTGTGTGTGTGTGTGTGTGTGTGTGTGTGTATGAATGCATGCATTTATATATCTGTGAATATTGGTATGCCTACATGTGTGTATGTATGAATGTGATTCATCTGTGTGTGTGAATTTTGACCGTCCACTTTCTTGGTAGAAATGTTTTAGAGGAAAGATTCTTGCTCTAACTATTATCGTAAGATCTGCATGGGATTATGGCTGATGTTGCTTAGTGAGTGGGATTGACTCAGTGCAAAGCCTTTCCTCACTTTAAAAACAATCCCCTTGCACAGGCATTGCACGATAACAACATTGATTAAGCTTCGTGCAATGGCCATACTCGATAACGAGGGGGCAGCCACCACGTATGTACTATATGGATGTATGTTATGTAGGTATGTAGTAATGTGTGTATGGCGGTATGCAAGTACGAATGTTTATTGGTATGTACGCATTTCCTTTCCATATGTGTTATCTTATCTTTATTCATCTCGGCATTCAATTATAAATTTATGCATTAACGTGTGTATATATGCGTGTACATATATTTTCGGTTAGTAAATTTTCTTTAAGAAATCGAAGTGACAACACAGCAATGCTCCAGTTTTATATAAATAATTTATCTTCATATTTTCTAATGTCTTTTGCTGAGGTTAAAAATAGAATATTTATAGTTCGGGGGGGGGGGGGGAATCGATATTTTAAGAAACGTAGAACCGCAGTATATTGATATTTCCATTTCCTCGAGTTATGTGTGTGTGTGTGTCTGTTTGCATGTACATATATATATATATAATTTGCATGTATATATATATATATGTATGTATAAATAAATATATATATATATCCACACTTTTATCTATAAGTGAAGAAGAAAAAGATGATGATAATGATGATGATGATGATGATGATGATGATGATGGAGAAGATGAAGAAGAAGAAGAAGAATTTTGGCAAAGTTTAAGGTGCAAGGGTTAGTGGACATCCCCACCAGAGGTACTTTTATTTCAGCCCTGAAAAGACGAAAGGCAAAGTGGACCTTTACGTGAATTGAACACAGAACGTAAAGATTCGGAGCAAACATTGTGAGGCATTTTTCGGACGCTCTAAGGAGGTTTTCAAGTCCCCTTCACATGATGTTGATAACGACGATAACAATAATACTCCTAAGAACAAGGCCTGAAATTCGGGGCTAAGGGACGAATCGATTACAATGGCCACAGTACTTGACTAGAATTAGATTCATTAACACGGAGAGGATGACACGGGAAGGCGGCAGAATTTGGACTATGAACGTCAAGAAAAACAGACAAAAGTACTTTTAATGCTAATGCTAATAATGATGATGATGATGATGATGATGATGATGTTGATTTTGATACAAGGCCAGTGATTTCTAGGTTGGTGTAAGTCGATCACATCGACAATAGTGTTTAACCGGTACTTATTGTGTCGCTCTCGAAAGGATGAAACGCAAAGTCGACCTCGGCGAAATTTGATCTCAGAACATGAGGACTTACGAAATGCCGCGAATCATTTCGCCCGGCATGCTAATAACATTCTATCAGCTTGTCACCTCACTGCATTTAGAAATGTAACAAGGCGGCGAGCTGGCAGAAACGTTAGCGCGCCAGGCGAAATGTTTCGCGGTATTTCGTCTGTCGTTACGTTCTGAGTTCAATTTCCGCTGAGGTTGACTTTGCCTTGCATCCTTTCGGTGTCGATAAATTAAGTACCAGATACGCACTGGGGTCGATGTAATCAACTTAATACCTTTGTCTGTCCTTGTTTGTCCCCTTTATATTTAGCCCCTTGTGGGTAATAAAGAAATATGTATTTCGGCTGCCATTAGGTTCTGAGTTTAAATTCCGCCGAGGTCGACTTTGCCTTTCATTCTTTCGGGGTTGATTTAATAAGTACCAGTTACGCACTGGGGTCGATATAATCGACTTAATCCCTTTGTCTGTCCCCTCTGTGTTTAGCTCCGTGTGGGTGGTAAAGAAATAAGTATTTCGTCTGCCGCTGCGTTCTAAGTTCAAATTCCGCCGAGGTCGACTTTGCCTTTTATCCTTTCGCTGTCGATTAAATAAGTACCAGTTATGCACTAGGGTGGATGAAATTGATTTAATCCGTTTGTCTCTCCTTGTTTGTCCCTCTAAGTTTAGCCTCTAAGTTTGTGGGCAATAAAAACATTAAAAATTTTTTTTTTTAAACAAGAATTATAACATAGCAAAGATTTGGAAGACACGCCGAGATATTCATTTCCAGCATTTGGAACAAAAGACCTCTGATAATTACAAGGAAAACTTGGCTGTCTTAGAAAAAGATAAACGCGAAACAACTATTAAATTTCAGCTTGCAAACAGAATATACATTGCGCCAGACATCGTTTTTCATGTTATGATTTATTAATCATTGTTACAGCGTTATCAAATTACTGATGTAACAGCATTGTTTATTTTTCATGCTAACCTTTAGCACGGAGTATATCCATAGATTTTTGAGCCGTCACGCCTTTCGTAACTTAATTAATTAGCTAAATTTATTAGATGCGCAAATCAGTCGTAAATGTCCGTCATGACAGATGTTTACAACTGCTTCGTGTATTTGGTAAGTTTAATTAATTTACGGCTGCATTAATTGCGGCTCCAAGCCAATGAATGTTCGGTTTGCTTAATGATAATAACGCTGATGAAGAAACAAGATGAGAAGCGGAGGAAATACAAGGACTTAGTTATTGAATCCCTGTGATTATTGAAGAACGGTTATCTCATACCGTTTCTAATTGGTTCGACTGGGAATACAATAACAACAATAATAGCGATGAGAAGGAGGAGGAGGAGGGGAAGGAGGACGGGGATGGGGCGTAGGTGGTGGCGATGGCGGTGGCGAAGACAACAATGACGGTGACGATAACGATGGTGATGATGATGATGATGACGATGATAGCAGCGGCAGAGGAGGAGTCGCGGGGGCGGATGTGGCGGCGGCGGCGGGGGCGGTGCAGACTACAACGACGGCGACGATAACGATGATGATGATGATGATGATGACGACGATGACGATGACGATGATGACAATGATGATGATGATGATGATGATGATGATGATGACGAATATGACGACTATGACGATCACAATGACGACGACGATAATGATGGTGATGATGATGGTGACAATGATGATGATAATGATGATTACATCGTTTATTGGCCATAAGAGGTCGAAATATTGGAGACAATATCAAACAGGAAGATACAACAATAGCAACACCAACAACACCACCAACAACAACAACAATAATTACGGTTTCAAGTTTGGCCAAAAGGCCAGCAAGTGCTCTACGGGTATTTATTTTATCGATCTCGAAAGGACGAAAGACAAAAGTAACCAGAAGCAGGGTACCTCTAACTCTAGACGTGTGGTGAAGACACCAGAAGCACCCGCGAAAGCAAAACGCATAAACTAGACTCGCGATGATTAAAGAAACGTTTTGAAAGCCCAATTAAGCTCAGGTAATATCCTCATTATGCAAACAAACATTCATCAAGAAATTTCGAAGGTAATAAAGTACGAAGCTATATAGATGCAAATGAATTAAGTAATGTACGTAAAAACCTCATTAAAAATAAATGACTGATGCTGAAAGTGATCGAATTGAAACACAAATATCTGATGGTAGACGAAATAAAAAATAAAACAGCAATGAAGTCGATGAAATAAGCGAGAGAGAGACAGAAATTTGTGTAAGAGAACTAATTATAAAATCAGCGAGGAAACAAGAAAGAATGGTGAAGAAAAGAAATGTGGAGAATGAGGAAAACGTAGATCTACCTCAAGAATACGAAAAAAAAACAAGAATTTGAAGAGAAATAATAGAGTAAAGATCACAGAAGCAAAAGAAGACATTATAGGAGAATTCAGAAAGAGTGAGTTTACTGATGTGGTTAATAGAGAACTGCTACCAAAGTTTACAAAGAATAACAGCAAAATAACAACAAAATCTTGATATATAATGTTGCTCTGAGTCAGATCGTAAAAAGTAAGAGAAGTGGTTTAAGAATCTTAAATAAGTGTATATGATCTACTGCTGAAGTTGTAACTACTCGTAAACAAGTATGTTTTGATATTGCTAAGAAAAAGATCAGACATATAAATAGACCCCTTAAATGGAAAGTAAAAATGCGAAAATAGATTGAACGTCTACGAACCGAACTGTCAGTTCTCGCTAAATTTTCTAGCGGAGTAAAATTTAAAAGCAAGAAAGATTAGAAAAAAACAGGCAAAAATATAAAATAACAGATCTTGTAATGTTCCTTGCGACTAAGGAACTATTGGAAAATGGTATATAGTTAAAAAGCCCAACCGCCAAGAAGTTAGGACAAAAGAAGGCAATTCTATCGTCAAAACGAAATATTTCAAGACATGCGGAGTTTTAGAAATTTGCAAAAGTAAGGAAACACTTCAGAAGGAAGAAATGGAAGAATTTTAGGAGAAGATACGGAGCAACGAAAGGCAACTTAATGATAAAGTGGAATGGATAGACGTGAGAAAAAACATGAATGGATGAATTTGAAGAACAGGAACAGAAGGACTAAGGTGTAGTCTTAGAAAGGCCAAACAAATGGAAATCTACTCGACTGGGCCGGATCCCTAACTTCTGGGTGAATTGTTTCGCTGAAGTACACGAAAATCTTGCTGTATCGCTAATATTATTCAGAGCCCAGAAAAAGAGAACTGCCTCGCTGATTGAAGGGACTACCATCCCCCTACGGAAAACCGATGATACAAAGAAATACACAGAATTGCCGACCAGTAATATATCTCAGTACCACTTCCAAGATCCTCGCATCCATAAAAACTCAAAGAAAGTATACTTTCCTAGAGCAGAACTCCATCCTTACATAAGCGCAAAAAGGTTGTAAAAGAAATCCCTATGGATGCAAATACCAATTGTTCAATTGTTCAATAGAATAACTTTAGAGAATTGGTCTCTCCCATCGTTCTTACGAAATAATATGACTAAATAGAACGCACGTCTTTTTCAAAACTACAGAAATGGGATGAGCAAACCCAGCAGCATCGACACCAACAGACATCATTCAAAGTGACTCCCTTTCCATAGCATTTTTTTCATCGCTCAAATTCTACCCTTAAATGAAATGAACAACGTTTCTGCCAGTTCGCCGCCTTGAAATTGTGATATTCTTTTCTACTCTAGGTACAAGGCCTGAAAATTTGAGGGGAAGGGTCAGTCGATTACATCGACCCCAGTACGCAACTGGTACTTAAATTATCGACCCCCAAAAGGATCAAAGAAAAGTCGATCTTGGCAGAATTTGAACTCAGAACATAAAAACAGATAAAAAATACTGCTAAGCATTTCGCCAGGTGTGTTAACGTTTCGGTTAGCCCGCCACCTTGACATTATGATAAATATTTATTTCTGTATTGCAAACAGAGGGCTAAAGATAGAGGGGACAAAAAAGGACAGACAAACGGATTAAGTGGATTACATCGACCCCAGTGCGTAACTGGTATTCATTTAATCGAGCCCGAAAGGATGATAGGAAAAGTCGACATCGGCGGAATTTGAACCCAGGACGTAAAGACAGACGAAATACCTATTTCTTTACTACTCAGAAGGGGCTAAACTCAGAGGGGACAAACAACAGACAAACGGATTAAGGCGATTATATCGACCCCAGTGCGTAACTGGTACTTATTTAATCGACTCCGAAAGGATGAAAGGCAAAGTCGACCTCGGCGGAATTTAAACTCAGAACGTAACGGAAGGCGAAATACGGCTACGCATTTCGCCCGGTGTGCTAACGTTTCTGCCAGCTCGGTGCCTTGAAATTATGATAAGCATTACCAAGCTATACTGGCTAGCGGAATCGTTAAGACGTTGGGGAAAATTCTTTGTGGTATTTCTTCTAACACTTAGCATCCTGAGTTCAAATCCCGCCTTAGTCAACTTTGCCTTTTATCCGTTCGCAGCCAATGGAATAAAGTATCATTTTAAGTATTGGAGCCGATGGTTCGATAAATTTCCTCTCCTCAAAACTGTTGGCTTTCTGCCTAAGTTAAAAACTAGTCTTAATGTTGCTGATATTATAACTATTGATATATCAGAAATCATTAATATCAGGAAAATGTTTGAGGTTGTTAATCGCAGAGAGATCGATTATACCTCTGGGTTATCCGTTGATCGAAAATTAAGTAACATAGGTCGATATAACTGATTTTAAATGAACACACGCACACAAACAGTGTGAACATACACACACACACACACACACACACACACACACACACACACACATAAACGGTGTGAGCGAGGTTCAGTATTCTTATTAATAATAATTTTGCTCTGATATATGTAAATGAGAAATTGTTCCTAAGGGTTTCAGACCACTTTCGAAAGAAACATCAAGATACTATGAATGCAGTTTCCTGATCTGCTAGAAATAGCAGTTTTTCTTCTTCAAATCATAACCAACTATTTTAGAAAAGAATCAGCAGTATCGCCCGGCGTTGCTCGGGTTTGTTTCGACCCTTTAGAATTGGAATTTTTGAAAAGTAAAAGTTTTGCATTATGTAGCTTGTTATTCTCTTTAAGTGAACATTTTTCTAGTTGAAATACACCGTAAAATGGCGACACAGCAGTCAAAAAATCGTAAAAAAACAGGGATTTTCATAGAAAAAAAGCACCTTTTTGATGTAAATAATTTTTGGCGTTAACATGGTCCGATTTGAATTTCTACAAAAGGAAGAGCAAGCCTTCTTCTATCATACTCTCAATTTTGGTCAACTTGCGCCGCAGGGTCTCAGAGGAGATGGTGTTAGTTAAAGGCTACCAAACCTGCCATACACAGACAACTTCAGCTTTATATATAGAGAGATTAGGAACAATTATGCCTATACTAATAACCATGGGAAATATTCATTTGAGTAATCCTGTTTGTTATTGATGACGTAAGAATTCATAGTAGGAGCACTCCGTCGGTTGCGACGATGAGGGTCCCAGCTGATACGATCAACGGAACAGCTTGCTCGTGATATTAACGTGCAAGTGGCTGAGCACACCACAGACACGTGTACCCTTAACGTAGTTCTCGAGGAGATTCAGCGTGACACAGATTGTGACAAGGCTGGCCCTTTGAAATACAGGTACAAGAGAAACAGGAAGAAAGAGCGAGAGAAAGTTGTGGTGAAAGAGTACAGCAGGGTTCACCACCATCCCCTGCCGATAGAATTTATATAATAAGAGCGTGAAATAATTCATCTTCTGGAATAGTGGATCTCGAGTCACATAAGGCTATAAATATTCTTTTATGCTCTAGGCACAAGGCTCGAATTTTGGGGGGATGGGGCCAGTTGATTATATCGACCCCAGTGCGTAACTGGTACTTAATTTATCGACCCCGAAAGCATGAAAAGCAAAGTCGACCTCGGCGGAATTTGAACTTAAAACATAAAGACAGGCGATATACTGCAAAACCTTTCGTTTCTGCCAGCTCGCCGCCTTGTAAAGCTATAAATATTGAGGGTTGAAAAACCCCGTTGGTTTGAAACATTTGAAGGCTGCCTGTAAGACTCAAAACCACATCTGCAGGCAATTATTTCTGGATGGGCTATTCTGATGCCTAAATTTAACAACTGACATTCAAGTATTCCAATTGTTTATTAACAGTCGAAGATACTTCAGACATGCTTTGACCGTGTATTTAGGCATTTAGACCTCAGCAAGATATTCGGGAAGGGGGAAGAATGGTGGTTGCCATTACATGCATGCTTTCCCCTCTCCGTGTCAGCGATGTTTATCCAATAGAACACTGCCGTTACAACTTGGTACTTGTGTCAATGTTGCACGGACAACGGTCAGACCGACCTTTCTTTTTTGGTCTAACCACCAAATGTGCTACATCGATATTCTTCCCTGTGTTTGTGAAATTGTTGTATCGCTGTCGTAAGGCTTCATTTCCAC
>NC_043007.1:0-7500 GCF_006345805.1 Octopus sinensis | reverse complement strand
TGTCCATTCTGACTGAACTAATACTTTCATGCATTAAACTATGCAATCTTCAGATTCATGTTGTAATGGTGACACTTATGTTTTACAATTTACAACTGTAGTGAAATGGCAAAACTAAGTGCCTTAAATACATTTGTGTAGGCTCCAGAATGTTAATTTTTGCAAACTGCATTCTGACCAATCAGTGTGTGGTTTTACTAAGTTACTTAAGTTGAGTAGTGATTGGTTTAGGTGCCATGGGCCTGTATCTTGACCCTGGCCAAAGCAGTAATTGTTGGATTATTTTTAGAAATGTTGTAAACAACATTTCTCAGGATTTTTTACATTTCAATTATCATCATCACCATTATCACCTCCTTTATTATTATTGTTGTTGTTGTTTAGTGGTGGTGGTGGTGGTGGTAGAAGTAGCTGTGGTAATAGAACTTTAAACAAAAATAAGATTATTTTTACTGACTTTACTCTTGACTTAGCTAGTATTTTCCTGCTGTCGTCATCATAAGCACTTTTAGTATTGTTGTTCTTGTTGTTAGTGGTAGTGGTCGTAGCAGTAGAAATAATACCTCTAAGTACTAGTATTGCTGTTAATTTAGCTTGGTTTGGAATTTATTAATAAAGTTCATTTCTCTGATTTTTCTCTCAATTTCACTTCGACTGTGTAGTGTGTGGAATGGAAATATAAATATTTTCCGACCGGATGTTGCTTGATGGTTACTCAAAGGTATCTGAGGGACATCTGGGTCCCTAATTTTCTCTAGGTGCACACATGAACGTTCTGTAAGTGCATTTCCGCTCTGACCAACATATAGTTCTTCACGATTCGGGCATTTGATGCAGTAAATGAAAATTCTGCTTTTGCAGTTCATATTTGCGTTTGTTGGTAAGGTCAAACTTTGGCTTTGTAAATAAATTTTTCAATTTGTCTACATATATAACTTTTATATATATATAACTTTTCAATTTGGGTATATATATATAATTTTTTCAATTTGTACACACACACACACATATATATTATATATATATATATATATATATATATATATATATATATTATATATATATATATATATTATATATATAAGTTCAGTAAAAATTTAGATTCAGTTGAATATGGTACTTAAGTTAAAGGCACCAGAATTTAGTATGGTATTATCCATATAATTCAATATTTATATATATATATATATATATATATAATAGAATAATGCCGTGCAGATTTTCACTTTGAATGCTGCATTTCTAGTACGTTTGTGTCATATTATCTCCGTATAAAGATTTATGTTTGAACGTATCAATATGGGGTTCATCCATGGTTTTGCCTGTCCTCTGAAGATGTAACTAGATCTCTGTGTGATACTTAGATATTCGATCAAATAATTGATGTGATCCATCCATTTATGATCCAGATCTGCCATATCTCTGCGTGACAAAGAACTCGTTACTTTCCAATATACTTGTGTTATTATAGAATGGTCTTTTGATGTGGTTTGCATGCAACACATGATAACACATACATATATATATGCATGCATACATATGTACATACATACATAGGTACGTACATACATGCATACATACATACATATAGATACATAGCTAGCTAGCTAGGTAGATAGATTACTTTCTTTATTGGCCACACAGGGCTGAACACAGAGGGGACAAATACAAAGATAGCGCTTTACTTTTCGAAAATGATAGGTAGATAGAGAGAGGGGGGAGTTGTAGGTAGGTAGGTAGATGAGTAGATGGATTGATAGACCGATAGATAGATAGATAGATAGATAGATAGATAGATAGATAGATAGATAGATAGATAGATAGATAGATAGATAGATAGAAACGGTTTTTATGTGCTTTTAAAATGTTTCCATGGTTATGGAGTATCGGGTAACTCATCCACGACCGGAATAATCCATAATGCATCTAAAGAATATATTATTTTTACACAAGTGATGTTTACCATTTCCTTGTCCGGAATTGGTTGATATGTGTTTGTATTCCAATTGGATTTTTTTTTTTTGACAATATCTTCTTACATATTCTGTGAATGTTATGACGTTTCTATTCGTAAATTTCTAATGTTTTCCGCTTGTATGTATGTATGTATTATTATTATTGTTATTATTATTATTATTATTATTATTATTATTATCATTGAGTGAGAGAGCAGTTCATGCCATCAAAGTGACACTGGGGTAAAATATACGAAGCCCAATATACCCATCATGACTACCCGTCTGATAAAGGTACACCAGGCACATGCATCACAACCATATGTGCGCGACATGGTGATCTCATATCAAGATAAACAGCACATGACCTTGCAGGTGGGGCCCAGTTAGAATTTCTTCATTGTGAGTAGCCCATCCTGCTCAAACGGTCCCTGAATAAGGGTTGTTAAGGATGTTGAAAGAACCACCCATGTTTCCAGAGGTGAACTATTCAAACCCCAAAGAATCCCTCTCAACACATGGCTATGATGCTCCCACCATTATATTATTATTATTATTATTATTATTATTATTATTATTATTATTATTATTATCAATTATTATATCATCATTTTATTATTAAAATTATTATTATTATTATTATCATTATTATTATTATTATTGTTGTTATTATTATTATTATTATTATTATCATTATTATTATTGTTATAATTATTATTATTATTATTATTATCATTATTATTATTATTATTATCATTATTATTATTATTATTATTTATGATTTTGTGTGTGATGTTTGAAAATACACGAAACTGAGAAAAGACATCACTGTAAATTTGGTACATCTTGTTTTTAAACGAGTTCGGAATGCAGGTGTCTCTGTTGTCGAGATGGAGCTACAGGAATTTTGAAGCTATGGGAATTAACTAGAGAAAGAAATAACTGTGATGTCATCAGCATATGAAACTCTGTGTCTAATAATGGAGCTGTCGAACGTCCGTCCGCGGGTGTGTAGGTTGCACAGGTCTAGCAAAATCAAAGTCGGAAAGCCGATTGTTTTTGTACACATTTTGGGAAATTGCAAATTATAAAAACGTTCTTTTCGTGTATTACAAAGGTATGTAAACATCTTCGTTAAGATTACGCAAAGTTTTAGTCGACGTAATTGTTTGTTTTAAGTTTGTTTTGGTTTTTTTTTTGTTGCTGTTCATTTTTGCTGCTGTAGTTTCTATAAAGGAATGTTAAGTATTTTACTTATAGGCGTAGGAGTCGCTGTGTGGCATGTAGCTTGCTTACGAACCACATGGTTCCGGGTTCAGTCCCACTGCGTGGCACCTTGGGCAAGTGTCTTCTACTATAGCCTCGGGCCGACCAAAGCCTTGTGAGTGGATTTGATAGACGGAAACTGAAAGAAGCCTGTCGTATATATGTATATATATATATGTGTGTGTGTGTGTGTGTATATATATGTTTGTGTGTCTGTGTTTGTCCCCCAACATCGCTTGACAACCGATGCTGGTGTGTTTACGTCCCCGTAACTTAGCGGTTCAGCAAAAGAGACCGATAGAATAAGTACTAGGCTTACAAAGAATAAGTCTTGGGGTCGATGTGCTCAACTAAAGGCGGTGCTCCAGCATGGCCGCAGTCAAATGACTGAAACAGGTAAAAGAGTAAAAGAGTAAATGGTTTGCAAGAATGGAGTCAAGTATTTTGCTTTTAACGATGGTTAGCGGATGCTGCAACCACTTGGAATTTGTTATTGGATCTGTTGGACGCAAGCTGGCTGTGCGCTAAGAAGTTTGCTTCCCGACTAAACGGTTCCGGGATCAGTCCCGCTGGGCGGCAATTGTTTCTACTATATGTTTCTTTACTACCCACAAGAGGCTAAACACAGAGGGGACAAACAAAGACAGACAAACGGATTAAGTTGATTACATCGACCCCAGTGCGTAACTGGTACTTAATTTATCGACCCCGAGAGGATAAAATGCAAAGTCGACCTCGGCGGAATTTGAACTCAGAACGTAACGGCAGACGAAATACGGCTACGCATTTCTCCCGGCGTGCTAACGGTTCTCCCAGCGCGCCGCCTTGTTTCTACTATAGCCTCGAACTGACCAATGCTTTGGGAGTTGATTTGGAAGACGGAAACTGAAAGAAGACCGTCGTATGCGTATGTGTGCGTTCCTGTATGCGTGTGTGTGTGTGTATATGTGCGGGCGCACGTGAGTCTTTGCGTGTGTTTGTTCCACAGCACCGCTTGACAACCGGTGTTAGCTTGTTTATGTCCCCATAGCTTAGTTGTTCGACCTAAGAGACTGATAGAATAAGTACCAGGCCTAAAGTAATTAAACACTGGGGTTGACTCGTTCAACCAAAATTCTTCAAGGAGGTGGCCCCACATAACCGCAGCCTAATGGTTGAAAATGTATAATCAGTGCATGGTTTATGAGTAATGTGATGGTTTTTGCTGTAATTTAGCCCTGGGTCAGTTTTCCTTGAGCAGTCCTTATGATCAAAAGAATTCCAATCCTGACCACCCATTATTAAGTTTCTCTAAAGCTACATTATCTAATGTGTCTTCCCCATCTTTTTTAGACACGGTGGCAGTAACAAGGGGTATTGAAAAGTTCCTAGCTTGGCTGGAGGCCCAACCTTCCGGCTCTTTAAGAGGGCTTAGAGAAACTGAAGGACCAGTGCAATATGTGTGTGAACCTGAGACGAGAATATGTTGAATAAAATCATAATTGACTGATCCTCCTGTATTTTCTTTTACAGAGGGATTTGGCTGCTAATTGTAGCAGATTGTGTGAACAGGAAAGGAGTCCCTTTTTTGTCTCATAGTGTGATGGTTGATTTAAGATTCCTAAATCAGCGCTGTGAATTGGAAACGGGAATATGCGTGTTGGTTATATCAAGTAGAAAACCAACAAAACACCACCACCGCCGCTGTCTCCAACAACAACAACAGCAGCAGCAGTGGCAGTAGCAGCAGTTGTCGCTGCAATAGTAGCCGTGTAACATTTAAAACAAAATAAGCGCCAAGTGAATGGCAGTTTCGACACAAAACATGGAAGAATGCAGGTAAAAGATCCTTATGGTTTCATTATCCAATCTCCCTCACAGCCTTTCTCTCTCTCTGTCTCACTTTATCTCTCTCTCTCTCTCTCTCTTTCTATCTATCTATCTATCCCTATCTCTCTCTTCCTCTCTCTCTCCGTCTCTCTATCTCACACAATCTCTCTTATTTCTCTCGTTATATATTATGTATGTATGTATATATATATATATATATATATAATATATATATATATATATATATATTTATTTATTTATATATATACATATATATACATACAATATATATATGCACAGTATATACAATACTATATATGTTATATATATACACACACACACAAATATATGTAATATATATATATATATATGCCAGATGCCGCAATTACCTAATTAAATATACTAAATAGAATATTTAAAACTAATTTACCCATAATATCAACGTAAACTGCTATTCTTATCATGCTTTTGTATTCAGAATTTAAAATATTATGAAAAGCTTTTTTTTTATAATTATTAAATGTGATAACAAATGACGCCATTTTATCCTGTATTCTTCGAATGACGTCCTGTTTGTTTTCAACCCTAATGACACTTCCATAATTGCATAGAAATGACGATTATTTCGGTCGATCAATTTTGTTATTAACACTCATGTTACTTCAACTGTCGCTGTTGTTGTTATTGCTGTGTGTTTGTTTGTTTGTTTGTTTGTTGAGCGAAGCGGTCTTCGTCACAGAGTGAGAGAAGTCCGAAACGTGGTCTTTTGCTATTCGTAAGACCCGCAGAAGAGAAAGTAGGTCAACCCCCGACACACCGAGAGCATCGACGGATGGATGAATGCGCATCCAGGCTCAGCGGTTGCGTAGGAAGTCGGGGACAAGAAACAAAGAAGAAAGAGTGAGAGAAAGTTGGAGCGAAAGAGTACAACAGGGGTCGCCACCACCCCCTGCCGGAGCTTCGTGGAGCTTTAGGTGTTTTCGCTCAATAAACACACTGGGCCATTTCGCCTCCACTGCTGCTGTTATTCATGTAAGAGGTTTATCTCCATCGTCTTGTGTGGACGTTATTATATTTGTTTAATCCTGTAACGGACATGGCGTTCGAGAAGATACCTTTGCACCTAAGCCTTCATTCAAACAATGCTGGGTTTTTTTCTGTGTTCAATATTTCGTTGTTGAGCGACGAGTCTTTAGGACACCGGACAGAACGCTCAGCTCCATTTCGTTTCCCGAATCAAATTCCGATGAGGTTGACTTTGCCTTTCAGCCTTTCTTGTCGATAAAAAAAACTACCAGCCGAGCAATGAGTCGATGTTATCGACTTGACTCTATCCTCAAAATTTCAAGGCTTGAGTCGATGTTATCGACTTGACTCTATCCTCAAAATTTAAAGGCTTGAGTCGATGTTATCGACTTGACTCTATCCTCAAAATTTCAAGGCTTGAGTCGATGTTATCGACTTGACTCTATCCTCAAAATTTCAAGGCTTCTGCCCAAACTAGAAAGGATTATAGCATTGCTGTTATCGTTGTTATTTCTATTTTCTCTTCAATGTTATGTCACGAAGTCCCATGAAGCATTGGATCTTAGTACCGAAAGAGGAAAATGAATGATTATATTTTGTATAACTCGAAACACACGGGTGAAGACATGGCTCGGGGCCATTGTAAAAAAAATGCGCAGTGGAATGAACCCGCAACTACGTGTTTGCAAAACATGCTTTTTAACCACAACGCCAGAACCATAGTTACCTTGTATTAGTCGAATATTGTTTGAGGGAGACTCGGCTATTGTCTTTAGCGAAAAAGGTTCACTTGTCGACCTATTCTTTCGTTCCGTTTACGTAGTATATTGTCACTATTTATAGCGTATAGAGTAGGGAATTTCCGTTGAACAGAATAAACTTTTTTTTGGTCTTTGGTTTGAACTGCGTTTTTTCTAGCGGTGTCATTGAAACTTCACACCCATATTATTACCCTAGTATATCGATCTATTGCATTCCAATCTGTTTTAGGCTTAGGGTTAGGGGTGGGGGGAAGGGTTATCTTTTTTTCTTCAGAAATGTTAAATAAACCCCAATCTGTTTCTTAAACGAGGGGCATATTCATACGGCACAGAATGTTTTTTCACCTCAATAGACGTCATTTATTGGTTGAAATTGCAGAAATTGAAGAAAAAAAAATAACAAATATCTTACAAACTATAGAATTTTCTAAATAAAGCCAAGAGAAAAAGATGTTTTATAAGCACATTCTACCAGTATACGAAGTTTAAAAGTGTTTAGTTACGTGGAAATTATTTTAAAAAACTGCCGTTCGAACCGAAAAGATCCGGAATTTCCGTTGAACAGAATAAACTTTTTTTCCTTACTCAGCGCAATCCTATAATTTCCTTGTACTCTCACAGCGAGCGACGACCTAACAATTCTCGACGAATCACTGAATACATGAGACATCTCTTTTCCATAT
>NC_043006.1:105889880-105892736 GCF_006345805.1 Octopus sinensis | reverse complement strand
ATATATAACTAATATATTTTATTTTAACAGCCAAGTGAAAGAACACATTCATTCTCCTATATCATTTGGTATAAATCAAATTGAGTATGCTTATTTCTTAGTATTTGAACTGTTAGAATTATTTTTGCAATTTATCCATTACAACCCTTAAACAAGTAAATAGTATTTTCCTAAACAACAGATCCGCTTATTTCGGTTAGTGACTTATTTACGAATACACCATGAATGACGATGCCTTTCACGTCACTTCAGCCAATTGACAAGCACTGCATGAAGTGCTATCCTGCATTTAGACAAATGCACTGTCAACACAAAGATCACACCCTGTTTACATGCAGGAACACCTTATTAATATCTGTCTGTATATCTTGAAATGCCAGCGTGTATATTTCACAGAAGACAATGCTCGAAACGTAGTTCTGAATCCATGAGAAACCATTTTGACAGCTTTCTTCAAATTATGCCAATGTGATCTGTTTGCCCGATCACTGTTGTATGTCGAGGTCGCCGTGTACTATACTTGGGCACACAATAGATGGAACAGCTGCAAGCAAGGAACACGCATTGAGGCTGGGAACACGCATTGAGTGCTTCTTTCTGCATCTACTGCTACACACTGTCAGAGATCCTACATCATTCACAGACTTTCGAAGACACAATGGGAAGTCTGCACGACTGTAGAGAAGCCTGCACCAAACATGGACTACTGGAGGACGATGCTCACTGGGACCAGACACTGGAGGGGTCAACAGTCAGCACAGTACTAAGTCAACTGCACCAGCTATTTTCTATCATGTGATGGCATGTGGCTTGCGTAAACTTCACAAACTTTGGGCGATTCACAAAACAAGCATGGCAGGGGACATTTAGAAAGGATTCAAAGGCAAACCTCTGCGGAAATTCCCACGTTGAATTACACCATTTACAATGTGGCATTATTTGACCAGAACACCCGAGTGAAAGCTATGGGAGGTCAAGGCAATTCCACATTTGGTTATTACATTAACTGACTTTACAATTTGGGTATTCCTAACTTATTGGAAATTCCTAAAATCAAGGTCCTGTGTAAGACAGTTCAGTATTTTCTGTAAATGCACAAAAACCGTTTTAAGGGCTACATAGTTTGTATTGTTGTTATTGGATTAGCGAAACAATTATGAGAACGGAACCAAGGGATAAGCCCCGCTTTTCCGGGAATTACCGGGTACGTCAGCTTGTATATTAATATATATATATATATATATATATATATATATATATACCACATAGCCTTGTAGGTGACCAAACTATCGGATGTTGTTATACATCGTTGTACACTATGCCCTTTGCATCGTGTTATTATATATAATATATATATATATATATATATATATATATAAATAAATGAAAGAATGGAGTTGAACGACGATTTAACAAAATTCCTTATTCTCGACGTATGTTTCGAAGATGCATATTCCTAATTCTGAAGGAATAAAGGGTGCATTATGCCGCCTTCTAATCAGGAAAGACAAGGAACTTTTAGATGACTGCCCACACGGAGTCCACTGGACTCCGTGTGGGCAGAAAGAAAAAAATAAAAAGATAAAGGCGGTGCTCCAGCATAGCCACAGTCAAATGACTGAAACAAGTAAAAGAGAGTAAAGAGTAATTTCGAATCTACTAGAATTTAGAGGTTAGTAGAGGTTATAGTGTGTGGGAGAGCGATATCTAGGAGTAGTAATCTAGGTAACTAGGTCACTACAAAAACGGTTTCTTTACAGCGACGTAATGTTTTCATTAATCAATTAAAGGAGTCACTTGAAACAGACGTAATGAATTGAGACCTGTACATTTTTGTTATTCTTGATATCTCCCCTACTTTCCTTATCGTGTGTGGCGCTTCTGTCCGAGTCAGACGCCATGATATATCGTTAGCCACTACAACACATTTTTTTCTCTCTTTGTTTTTTCTGTGTCCCTTTCTGTAGAAGAGCGTAGGCTCGAAACGTAAAAAAACTTTTTCTATTCCTGAGCGTTATACTAATACATCTGTTTGTTTTGTACACCACCTGTCTTCGTCTTTGTTTTTTTCGTAAACTCCCCCTATATATATATATTATATATATATATATATATATATATATATATATACAGTGCTATCTCTTTAGAAGGTGTCTCGCTATACTGTCTCTCCGCATCATACAACGCGGTTGGTTTGATAATTTGAAGCAGAATTTCCCTCATTATCGCTCACAACTTGCAAAAAACTTGATTAAAAGCAGAAATTCAGAGAATTTCAAGGAAATACATACCTTAATCAACAACTTGAAAACATTGCAATCGGTACCATAATTACATACCTTGTGTGCATAATTTCTTTGATTTTGTGATGAAAATAACACCTTTTTGACCAGTTTGTTTTTATGATTTGATTGAATTTTTTGAAGAAGATTCCGCCAATCAAAGGGTTCGAATAAGTCAAACAAATTGATATTTAAAGGAAGTACCCAGGAGGCACGATTTATATAAAAGGGAGACCATATTCCACTTCATTCATTACAATTTCAAGCTATCTTGCAGATATTAAAAAAAAATTAGTGTATAAATACACAATTCCTACGAGGAAAACTTGTTCTGTAATGAAAAAGTTAAATCTGGTTGACCGCATTCGAAATGGCGAACTCAAAGCCAAACTATGGAGAGAGATTGCTGTTCCAGAGTCCACCCTGGGTGGTTGGGTTAAGGATGAGGCTAACGCCAGAAGTTATAGAAATACAATTGTTGACAGTGAAGGATTAGCTAGGAAGAAGGCCAGGAACATGAGAAAGCAGTTTTCACCTGGTTTGCCCGGGAGCATAGTGGCGGCACACCCCTGTC
>NC_043006.1:105862380-105882380 GCF_006345805.1 Octopus sinensis | reverse complement strand
AGACAACTTCAGTTTTATATGTATAGATTTGTGACATTGTGACGAAATATCGATATCATCATCACATTTATTATGATGCTGAAGAAATCAATATTTCAGTGATAATAATGATATTCGTTTATTTTTTTACTTGTTTCAGTCATTTGACTGTGGCCAAGCTGGAGCACCGCCTTAAAAGAGTTTTAGTCGAAGAAATCGACCTCAGGACTTATTCTTTGTAAGCCTAGTACTTATTCTATCGGGCTCTTTTACCGAACCGCTATGTTACGGGTAAGAAAACATACCAGCATCGGGTTGTAAAGCGATGATTACAATCACACACACACACACACACACACACGACAGGCTTCTTTCGGTTTTCGTCTACCAGAAACGTTAGCACGCCGGGCGAAATGCGTAGCCGTATATCGTCTGCCGTTACGTTCTGAGTTCAAATTCCGCCGAGGTCAACTTTGCCTTTCGTCCTTTGGGCGTCGATAATTAAGTACCAGTTACGCACCGGGGTCGATGTAATCGATTTAATCCGTTTGTCTATCCTTGTTTGTCCCCTCTGTGTTTAACCCCTTGTGGGTAGTAAAGAAATAGGTTTTCCTCTACTAAATCCACTTACAAGGCCTTGGTCGGCCTGAGGATATAGTAGAAGACACTTGCTCAAGGTACCACGCAGGGGGACTGAACCCGGAACCATGTAGTTGGGAAGCAAGCTTCTTAGCCACAGCCACGCCTTCGCCTATAATATGATAGTAGGATATCATAGTAATTATAATGCTGTAATCATATTATAATGATTATAATGGTAATGGTGATTATGATGATGACGATGACGCCAACTCCTAGGATGCTACTGCTGTTGAGGATGACTAACAGTAGTGATGGTGATGATGATAAAGGTGATGATAATAATGATGACGATGGGGGCGATGATGGTGGTGATGATGATAACCATGATGATGAACATTGCGACAACGACGACGACGGCGATGATGATGATGACGACGACGATAATGATAATGAGGATGATGATGAGAATGATAATGAGGATGATGATGATGGTAAAGAAAGTGATCCCGACAATGATGATGATAATAATGATCATGATTATGTTGATGCGATGATGGCGATGTTTACGTTGATAGTGATGATAAGAACTAAAGGGAGGAAGTGGAAGTTTCGGATATTGTGGATTAAGATGATGAGGATGGTCGTGGGAATGACTAACGAGTGATGTGGATAAATAATGTGTGGAGAAAGAAAGAAAGAAAGAAAGAAAGAAAGGGAGACAGAAATAAAGATGTCTCCAATATTATTTATTGCTGACAAAGTAGGAGAAAATGACGCAAGGTAGAAGCAGGAGGAGGAAGAGGACGACTAGAAGGAGGATCAGGAAGAGGAGCGGGAGGAAAAGAAAAAGCAAGGAAGAGGAAGGTGCAATAGGAAGGAGACGAGAGAGAAACCGATGGAGCAAGATGGTGTCGGAGCATGATATGAGATTGATGGAAGTGGGAAGAAGGAATATTGTAAGGTGAGACACAAGACGTAGAGGAGTTGACAGGAAGGACATGGCCTGATTGTTTTAACACGTAATTCATTGACTTCCGGTGTTATAATACGACATTGTTATTATATCAAAGTGATACTAATCTGATGCTGTTATTATCACTTACTCTTCCTATTGTCGCTAATATAATTGTTGAAGTTGTTGCTGTCGTCGTGTTGGTCGTCTTTGTTGTCTCTGGTGTATAGTGGCCCCTCCTCTCAGGTCAGTCCAAATCAAGCAGTCCGTTGATAGAAAGCGTTTCATTAATGGCCAACCCTCACTTTTGTTGACATAGGAGCAGGCGTGGCTGTGTGGTAAGAAGTTCGCTTCACAGCCACATGGTCCCGAGTTCGGTCCCACTGCACAGCTCCTTGGGCAAGTGTCTTCTACCATAGCCTCGGGTCAACCAAGTCTTTGTGAGTAGATTTCATAGACAGAAACTGAAACAAGCCTGTCGTGAATATATATATATATATATATATATATATATATATATAATATATATATATATATATATATATATATATATATGTATGCGTAGGTGCAATGGCCCAGTGGTTAGGGCATCGATTCCCAACCGGGCGTTGTGAGTGTTTATTGGGCGAAAACACCTAAAAGCTCCATGACGCTCCGGCAGGGGGGGGGGTGAACTCTGCTGTACTCTTTCACCACTCTTTCTCCCACTCTTTCTTCTGTTGGCCTGCTCGCTTAGCCAGCGGGGTGGCTTCATTCGAAGGCTAAAACAATGCGAACGCATTGTGACCAGCGATGTGTAACAACATCTGATGGTCTGGTCGGTCACGTGATCACATGATATATATATATTATATATATATATAATATATATATATATCAATATATATATATATATATATATATACACACACACATATTATATATATATATATATATATATATATATTATATATACATATATATATATATACATATATTATACATATATATATTCACGACAGGCTTGTTTCATATATATATGTGTGTGTGTGTGTGTGTGTGTGTATGTGTGTGTGTGCGATTGTCTCCATCATCACTTGACAGACGGTGTTGGTGTGTTTGCGTCCCCGTAACTTAGCGTAAGTTCAGCACAAGAGACCGGTAGAGTAAATACCAGGCTTAAAAAATAAGTACTGGGATTCATTCTTGAAGGCGGTGCCCCAACATGGCCACAGTATAATGACTGAACCAAGTGAATGATAAAAGATAAAACATACTGTATCGAAGTCTACAATTTTTGGTCGGACCCTTCATTTTTAAAATGTTAGTCATATAATTTGATGGATGTTTGGTTGCTATTTCTTCACCGATGTACCTCCAGGGTACCTATTTAAAAGGGAAAGAGAGATAGGGAGAGAGAGGGGGAGAGTGGCTTTGTGTTTGTCCCTGTCGGAGTCACTTAGAGGTACATTAGAAGTAGGTGAAAAATAAATACTGGTCATTCGACAGCTGTCTCAAGATTGCTACATTCCAATGTCGGACACATGTAATGAAAAAGGAATAAGATAATGTATGCGTGCGTGTGTATGTGCGTTTGTATATGTACGCATGATTGTGTGAACATTTAAATTAGGAGATACACACACACACACACACACACGCACGCGCACACACACACACACGCACACACACACACACACACACACACACACACGCACACACACACACACGCACACACACACAAGAAATGCTCGTAGCCACTTCAACATGACTGTCCGTTCGAACGGACTTTACTGCGATTTTTTTAACCCCAAGAAGACATCTCCTCTAGCTGGTCAACGATGCACAGCTACATCCGAGATATTACGAGCAGGGGAGCGAACCCCTACCACCTTCTAGCAACGGGATCCGCAGACCAGCCTGGTTTCGGGCTATTTCCTCGTCTGCTAACATATATATATATATACATACATATATATATATATATATATATATATATATATACATGCACACTCTACAGATATACATATATTGAACACCTTTATCCTCGCTTATAAATTACCTCAATCATTATACGTATATATTCTTCCCCCTCTTCACACAAACACTTAGATAAATGGATAAATACAACTTTAGCTTTGAAGTACTCTTTCATGGAGCGAGTATTCTCTACCAAAGTAAGTAAAAAAATCGCCAGATACGGCATTAAAAGCTGTTAACGAAATCGGTGATGAGTATTTACAACAGTGTGATGAACGCACATACTGGCAGATTAACGCCTGCCTATATACTCTGGCTACTACAGTAAAACAGTCCATGAATGATATTCAAAAAGTAAATGAAATCGAAGCAACGAGGAAAGTACCATCATGGGTTCTGATGGCAGAGAAAACGAATACAGGTTTTAGGGACACCATCAGTCATGTAATAATGCTTATTGCATGCAAACAAGCAAATCACTATACATCCGACCAATAGAAAGTAAAGGAGATAGAGATGCTTGGAGAGAGCAAAAGAGGACACTCACTTGCAAACAGATCATCCTCAAGCAGGAGCTAAAAACTGTCAGTGAAAAACTCCGACATCAGAAGAGAATAACAGAGAGAAGAACAATAAACAAAAAATTTAACCGCAGGCAGCAGTACACAGAGACATGAGAGGAGGAGCAGTGAATATCATGGAAGCTCCTTCACGAGAAGACATAGACTCCTTCTGGAGGAAAATCTGGATTGAAGAGAAGGAATTTAACCAAGATGCTCAGTGGCTGGAAGAAATTCGAAAAAGGTATTGCTCCTGCGTTACATCCAAGACATACAACATTCATGGTGAAACTCTTGCAACTGTGATCCAGAAACTCCAGGATGGAAAAGCACGCGGAAGAGACTTGATTGTTGGATATTGGTACAAGAAGCTAACATTCTACCGACCCTATCTTATCAATCTGTACCAGCAAGCTTTCATTGGGAACAATTGCATACCACACTGGTTAGCTCTGACAGAGACAAAATTGATCCACTGATGCAGAAACACCCGCATGGCAAAAACACTACCGGCCAATTGCATGCCAGAAATTAATGTACAAGATATATACAGTATGTTTAAACCTCTTCCTCCAGGGCCATTGTGAAACCAATATTATCACGGCAGAACAAGCATTTGGGAGGAAGGGAGTTTGTGGATATGCCGAGAAATTATTAATTAACAAAAACTGTGATGTGAAAGGTGCGCGAGCGTAGGTGGAACATAGTTTCAATGTGGCTAGACTACAAGAAAGCCTTTGACTCTGTTCCCCACTCATAGATGCTTGAAGCCATTCAACTTTCTAAAGTTCCAGTGACAATAGTTAAAGCCATAGCTGACCTGACTTCATCGTGGGTCTCTATCTTGAAATTAAACACAAAGAGTGACTGTATTATCACCGATAGAATACAGTATCGCAAAGGCATATTGCAAGGAGACAGCCTCTCTGTGATGTTGTTTATACTTTCTGTAAACCCCTTGTCATTCATGTTAAGGAATTCTGAAGGATATCTCCCTGGTTCACAAGGAAACCGAAATACCAAAATTACACACTGTTTCTTTGTAGATGACTTAAAACTTTATGCAAAAAATACGCATGAGATGAAAAAGAGCCTTGATCTAGTTACAACATTCTCAAAAGATGTGGGGTTGGAGTTTGGTCAGGATAAATGTTGTTATATGGTTGTGAAAAGGGGGAAAACTATAAACCAAACTAGTAACATCTCCATCTATGATTTGACTGTTTCCCATGTATCTGAGAGTAATGTTACAGGTATCTAGGGGTAGATGAAAATATATCTTACAATGGCACCTGTAACAAAACACGTGTCACTAAAAAATATTACAGTCGAATAAAGAAAATTTGGACCTCAGAACTCTCTGCATTCAATAAAACAGTGGCCCACAATGTGTTTGCAGTGCCAGTACTCATACCAGCATCTGGGCTTCTTGATTGACGCTTGATGAAATCCGAGCTATTGATGTGAAAATCCGTTTTCGGATTTTCTAACAAGCACACATAATTTCTACATAAATAGTGACGTAGAGCACATCTCCCTAAAACGAAAACAAAACGGCAGAGGCTTAACATCGACCCCAAATGCCTTTGAATGTCGCATCATATCCCCTCGGCAACATATTTTAACCACCAAGTATCGAAGTGCATCCCTTGACCAAGTTTGCATACGAGGCTGAAAATATCTTAAGACTTGGAAGGCACCTCCTTGGGCAACATCTTTTGATAACCTAGAATACATGTCCAAAGTAGTCTCACGACTCTACGGCAACGTATCATCAGATGAAGGATGAGCCTATATGAGCAGAAGACTCAGCATGGATATGTTAGTTGAAAGCTCCCTGATGATAGTAACATCGATCATCAAAGCAGTATATCATAGACCAATACTACCTCCTACTTTGAGGGGTATGCGTTTGCAATCCAGGAACAGGAAATATAAACCTAGTACCTGATGCACAAAAGGGATAGAGATGCAGGGAAGCAATAAAATGTGACAAACGATGAAGGCTTTCTGGGGTTAACATCGAAGATATCATCCACATCATAAGCAGTTGTCTGAAAATGTCATCACGGTTTTATCTACATGATGTTGTAGCTAGGACACCATATAATGAAATCCGTCGGAAGGATAATTCCGAGGACAAAGAAATAAGAACACACAATATGGTAGAAGCCATAGCCACTCATAATAAAAAGGAATACTGTTGGAATGTTCCAGTGTAGACCTCAATAAAATGTAAGTAAAACAGACCTGATATAATGATCTGGGATAGAGAATAGAAACTGTGCACAGTTGTGGAAATTAGCTGCCCAGCGGATGTTGACATAAAACTGAAGATCAGTGAAAAAGAGAACACCTATGCTGAACTATTGAAAAATCTACAGTTACTCTATCTAGGTTACAACTTCAGGATTATACCTGTAATTATTGGGACCCTGGTATATGTAACACACTGCCTAAATACCAATATTGAGAAATTAGGCCTCTCAAAACCAGAAAGTAGAAAGCTAATTCGAAGTCTACATATCCAATCCATCACTGGAACTGTAAAAATCTGTAATAACTTTCCAGAAGTTTATCATTTAAATATATATGAGCATGTCTAGATATGTAACTATATGCATGAGAATACATACATAAAACATACAAATCTGCACATACATACATACATACATACATACATACATACATACATACATGTATGCATACATACAGACATACGGACAGACAGACAGACGAACAAAAATACCCTGTTGTTGATGTTGAAATTCCATTGAAGGAGCCTTGGATCTAGGTTAGAAACCGGCTCTTTATTGGCAAGAAATCTTGAAATAAACTGAATAATGACACACACACACACACACACACACACACACACATACACACACACACACACCACACACACACACATATATATATATATATATATATATATATAAAAAGATATAAACATATATATATCAAAATAATCTGAATCTAAATTTTAATGAACTATATATATATATGTGTGTATGTATATATATATATATATATATATATAATTACATTTATAGATATGTATATATGACTGTGTGCATGTGTGTGTGTGTGTGTGTGCATGTGTGCGTGTATGTAAATATATATGTATATACCGTTATTTTGATATTTCCTCTGTACATTTCCTAAGAAAACATTACGATACATCTTCTCTTCATAGGAAATTATGAAAAATTATTCCTTTCAAATATGAAAGAAACAAAAGCTAAAGTACGTAAGAAGAAAAGTAACAAAAACTAAAAAATATAAGAAGAAAAAAGGTAAATAATAAAAGTAAAGATTCTAAGATAGATAGAACTAGGGTTTTAAAGCTAAATTTCCTTTGGTAAACAATAAAACAAAACCCAGCCCCAGAGCTAACAGGAAAAAATGTCCTGCAAAATAAATAAAAGAAGTATTATATAAAAATACTCAAATTTAATGTAAGCCAATAAAAAGAAGAAAAGAGATGAATTTCCTTCTACCTACATAAAACGTAAATAAGAAACAAATGATGAGAAGATAAAAAAAAATCAAAAATATTTGATTCCTATTATTGTTGTTGAGATCGAAACAGCTTATTTCCGGCCTTGCTTAGCTTCTATTTGGAAGTATCTATTTATTTGATATCTTCGATTAAAACAGATATACTTGTGTTACCTTAAAATTATATACAGAAACGAAAACGCTAACGGATAGCCTAACCGACCACTAAACAAACAGTTTCAAAAAGACAATAAACAATAATAACTCTAAGAAATGATACTTTCTGCTATAGGCACAAGGTTTCAAATTCTGTGGGTGGGGGCACTAGTCGATTACATCGACCTCGAAAGAATAATCGACCTCAGGGGAATTTGAAGTCAGAACGGTAAGACGGACGAAATGTCGCTACAAATTTTGCCCGGCGTGTTAACGATTCTGCAAGGCCTGAAATTTGGGGGTGGGGACTAGTCGATTACATCAACCTCAGTGTTTTACTGGTGCTTTATTTATCGACTCCGAAAGTAAAGTCGGCCTCGATGTAGTTTGCACTCAGAATGTAAAGGCGGACGAATTGCCACTAAGCATTCTACCCGGCGTCTTAACGATTCTTATTTCTTTATTGCCCACAAGGGACTAAACAGAGGGGACAAACAAAGATAGATAAAGGGATTAAGTCGATTACAGCGACCCCAGTGCGTAACTGGTACTTAATTTATCGACCCCGAAAGGATGAAAGGCAAAGTCGCCCTCGGCGGAATTTGAACTCAGAACGTATCGGCAGACGAAATACCTATTTTTTCACTACCCACAAGGGGCTAATCACAGAAAGGACAAACAAGGACAGACAAACGGATTAAGTCGATTATATCGACACCAGTCCGTAACTGGTACTTATTTAATCGACCCCGGAAGGATGAAAGGCAAAGTCGACCTTGGCAGAATTTGAACTCAGAACGTAGCGGCAGACGAAATATCACTAAGGATTTCGTCCGCCGTCCTAACGATTCTGCTAGCACGCCACCTTAACAATAAGAAATAATAACAGCAAAAATAACATTGTTTGAGGAAGCTCATATGTGATTGATCTGGGTTGCTAGATAAAGCAGTCGAATCTCCCTCTGAGCAAACACCAGCTGTTTCAGAAGCAGACCACCCACCACCGCTACAAAACCAAGCCAAAAGACAAAAAAGATTTTGTCCTTCCTGGTACCGCTGACGCACGGAAAGAAACGGGAAGGTTACGAATGAAATGCCATTTATCGTAGACATGGTGCACCAGGGAAAACCTGGAGCTAATGTTAATGATGGTTTTACGTTCGGAATTGAAATTCTGCCGAGGTCGACTTTGCCTTCCACCCTTTCACGGGCGATAAAATAAGTACCAGTTGAGCACTGGGGTCGATATAATCGACTTATTCTCTGTCCCGAAATGGCTGGCCTAGTGTCAAAATTTGAAACCAATATTAACGATAGTTTTAATATTTTGGCAAAAGATCAGCAATTTTTGAGAGGTAGGGCCAATGTAGATTATATCGATTATAGAACTTGATTGCGACTTATATAATGAACCTTAAAGAGGTGATAAGTAAAGTCGACCTCCGCGGCATTTGAACTCAGAACATAATGAAATGCTAAGCATTTTGTCCCACACGCTAACTATCTAGCTCGTCAACTAGATCAATGTAATAACAATTTATAATTTTCTGACATTGAAGGAGCAGTGAGCTAGCAGAATCGTTAGCATGCCGGAAAAATTGCTTAGCTACATTTCATCCGTCTTTACACTCCGGTGAGGTCGACTTTGCCTTTCATCTTTTCTGGGATGATAAAATAAGTACCAGTTAAACAGTGGTGGGGGTGTTGATGTAATCATATTATTCTCTCGCCTGAAATTACTGGCCTTGCGCCGAAATTTGAAACCCATATTTTGCCAGGGGGAAGGCGGCGAGCTGGCAGAAACGTTAGAACGCCGGGCGAAATGCTTAGCGTTATTTCGTCTGTCTTTACGTTCTGAGTTCAAATTCCGCCGCGGTTGACTTTGCCTTTCAGCCTTTAGGGGTCGATAAATTAAGTACCAGTTGCGTACTGGGGTCAATCTAATCGATTGACCGCCTCCCCCAAAATTTCGGGCCTTGTTCCTAGAGTAGAAACGAATCGTTAGAATGCCGAACAAATTTCTTAACGGCATTTCGTCTGACATTTTTTTCGGATTCGATATAATAAGTACCAGTTGATTACTGGAGTCGATATAATCGACTTACACATTCCCCTGAAATTGCTGACCTTGTGCCAGAATTAGAAATCAATTGAAGTGGAAGACAGCGGTGGGCTGGCAGAATCGTTTCATCGTAAGGAAAATTGCTTAGCGGTATTTTTTTCCGGTTTTGCTTTCCGAGTTCGAATTCCGCCGAGGTCGACTACACTATTCATCTTTTCGGAGGTCGATAAAATAAATATCTGTCAAGCACTGGGTATCGATGAAAATGACTTTACGCCACCCATAAAATTTCAGGCATTGTGCCTAAAGTAGAAAGAAGATAAGTAGAAGACAAAGCGGCGAGCTGGCAGAATCGTTATCGATCCGGACACAATGACAAAACGTTCAGCGGTCATTCATAATTTCATTTCACATTCTGATTTCAAGTTCTACCGAGGTCGACTTTATGTTGTGCCTATAGTAGAAAGAAATATAATTGGGAGGTCACAAATTTGGATGAGAACGAAGTTAATTGATTCAACTGACTTAACCCTTTGAGCCCTGGCCTCCAGAACCTTATTTGACCATATACCTGGCACTCTACTGGTGATACGGTATAGATCGGTGCTATGGTATAGAGAAAAATAAGCCATCTACCGGTAAAGCGGTGTTACGGGCTCACAGGGTTAAGCTTTGAGACAAACACATGACTACTGGTAAGGATGAAAGGCAAAGTTCGCTTTGGTGAAATTTGAGCTCAAAATATAGAGACAGTATATACACCACAACATATTTTATTCGATACTCTAATGATTACCTCAAGTCACTACTCTCTCACTATCTAATCTTTTCTAGTATTGACATAGATTTTTTTAGTGGGAGGACGAAGTCAATAACATCGATCCCCGTGCTTAACTGGAATTTATTTCATCGACATCAAAAGGATGAAAGGTAAAGACGACCTCGGCGGTATTTGAAATCCGAGAGTAAAGCCGGAAGAAATGGCATTAGGTATTTTGTACACTAACGATTCTGCAAGCTCACCGCCTTTCTTCCGCCAGGTAATGATAACAGTAGTAACCAGAATCCTTGTCCGGTACCAGATCGATCCCAGAATCTAATCCGTTCGGGCCAGTCACGAGGTCAAACATCCCTGAAAGTTCCATCCAAATCTATCCGGCGGTTCTTGAGATATCTTGTCCACAGACAAACACGACTGAAAACAATACCTCCGCCTTCTATAAGGCGGAGGTAATAACTGCAGAGATAATGATGTTGGTACTAGAAGCTATGGTTATTGTTTCTCTTATAGGCACACGGCCCGAAATATTGAGGGGACCATTCGATTACATCGACTACAGTGCTTAACTTGTACTTATTTTATGCGCACTGAAAGCAAAGTAGAACTCAGTGGAATTTGAACTCAGAACGTAAAGCCGGAAGGAATACTGCTAACCATTTTGATCGGCGGGTTAATAATTCTGCCTAAGCGCCATTCTAATATCTGATGATGATGATGATGATGATGGTGATGGTGATGATGGTGATGGTGATGATGGTGATGGTGATGATGATGAAGATCGTGATATCAATGGAAAATAATAACAACAGCAGTGGTCTCAGCAGCAGTGGTCTCAGCAGCAGTAATTGTAGTGGTGGAAAAAAGAGATATTTACGAATAGATAAGAAAAATGCATTGGTTTACACAGGAAATGGTTGTTTGTATGAAATAGAGATAATTGTTGCAACACACGATGTTTAAATATTGAACGTTATTTAGTTATTTATTCATCATGTGTGGCGATTGTGCATGTAGACATACATACACACTGACACAACCTTGCCCATGCACACACACACACACACAGTTTAATCTACACAGCATAAAAATAAGAGCTACTAATAGCATCTTGCTTTGGAGACACGCGTCTTGGCAGGTTTTTATGACACACCTTGTGTCTCTAAGCAGTGTTCAGGCTCTGAGCGCATGATCTATTTCATTCGTAAATTAGGATGCTGGTACAGGAGAAATTCGCCCCTTGTGGGTAATAAAAAAAAAACAGGTACAAGAGAAATCGCAACTTAAAACGAGAAAGTTTATGCAAAAAGTGGAAGGAATAATAAAAATGGAAAATGAAGAGAGAGAATATACTTTCATCCGCGTGTGTACCGTTGGCGATTTTTTCCTCCATCTTTCCTTCTTCGAATCTTTCGTTTTCCTATGTTTCTGACGAAGAGCTCCGCTCGGAACGTTAAACCCTCCTTCTTTCCTTCCTTCCTGTGCGTCCAATAATACTATATTTGTTCCACGTCCTCGCGTTGTTGTGTTTTCTCTTTGTGTTTTCATGTTTGGATTAACTATATAGATATACATACATACATACATACATACATACATACATATATATATATATATATATATATATATATATAATTAATCAATATAGGGTGGCAAAAAAAAATTTTGTAGAATTTTTTGCCACCAGCGGCCTAGTGGGAAAAAATTAAATAGTCATAGACCGTTTTTAAGTTCAACATCAACAATCAAGGAACGGCCATAATAGGCCATTCACCACTAGAAAAAACAGCCAAAGCTTCAACCGCAAATAAAAATTAATTCCGTAAACCAGGAGAAAATTTAAAAAACATTTACCCTGTAATTTCTTATACGATGCACCGTTTCATCTGCTGTTTAATGGTAAACTAACCTGATTAAATTAAATCAAGCCAATCTTCCATAGGCCCTCAGATTCTTCAGTAAGAAATAGCCCAAGTCGGAACAGATATTTTCACGAGGCATTTCCGACCCTGCCAAGGTAATATCTGACCTAAAATTTTCAAATCGTCGCACTCGCGCCAAATTTATCGGCAGCAAATAAATATAAGCCGTCGATTCCATTACGGAATTAACCAGAAAATTCATAATTAATCAATATAGGGTCGCAAAAAAAAATTTTGTAGAAATTTTTTGCCACCAGCGGCCTAGTGGGAAAAAATTAAATAGTCATAGACCATTTTTAAGTTCAACATCAACAATCAAGGAACGGCCATAATAGGCCATTCACCCACTAGAAATAACAGCCAAAGCTTCAACCGCAAATAAAAATTAATTCCGTAAACCAGGAGAAAATTTAAAAAACATTTACCCTGTAATTTCTTATACGATGCACCGTTTCATCTGCTGTTTAATGGTAAACTAACCTGATTAAATTAAATCAAGCCAATCTTCCATAGGCCCTCAGATTCTTCAGTAAGAAATAGCCCAAGTCGGAACAGATATTTTCACGAGGCATTTCCGACCCTGCCAAGGTAATATCTGACCTAAAATTTTCAAATCGTCGCACTCGCGCCAAATTATCGGCAGCAAATAATATAAGCCGTCGATTCCATTACGGAATTAACCAGAAAATTCATAATTAATCAATATAGGGTGGCAAAAAAAAATTTTGTAGAATTTTTTTGCCACCAGCGGCCTAGTGGGAAAAAATTAAATAGTCATAGACCATTTTTAAGTTCAACATCAACAATCACGGAACGGCCATAATAGGCCATTCACCCACTAGAAATAACAGCCAAAGCTTCAACCGCAAATAAAAATTAATTCCGTAAACAGGAGAAAATTTAAAAAACATTTACCTGTAATTTCTTATACGATGCACCGTTTCATCTGCTGTTTAATGGTAAACTAACCTGATTAAATTAAATCAAGCCAATCTTCCATAGGCCCTCAGATTCTTCAGTAAGAAATAGCCCAAGTCGGAACAGATATTTTCACGAGGCATTTCCGACCCTGCCAAGGTAATATCTGACCTAAAATTTTCAAATCGTCGCACTCGCGCCAAATTTATCGGCAGCAGATAAATATAAGCCGTCGATTCCAATACGGAATTAACCAGAAAATTCATAATTAATCAATATAGGGTGGCAAAAAAAAATTTTGTAGAATTTTTTTGCCACCAGCGGCCTAGTGGGAAAAAATTAAATAGTCATAGACCATTTTTAAGTTCAACATCAACAATCAAGGAACGGCCATAATAGGCCATTCACCACTAGAAATAACAGCCAAAGCTTCAACCGCAAATAAAAATTAATTCCGTAAACCAGGAGAAAATTTAAAAAACATTTACCCTGTAATTTCTTATACGATGCACCGTTTCATCTGCTGTTTAATGGTAAACTAACCTGATTAAATTAAATCAAGCCAATCTTCCATAGGCCCTCAGATTCTTCAGTAAGAAATAGCCCAAGTCGGAACAGATATTTTCACGAGGCATTTCCGACCCTGCCAAGGTAATATCTGACCTAAAATTTTCAAATCGTCGCACTCGCGCCAAATTTATCGGCAGCAAATAAATATAAGCCGTCGATTCCATTACGGAATTAACCAGAAAATTCATAATTAATCAATATAGGGTCGCAAAAAAAAATTTTGTAGAATTTTTTTGCCACCAGCGGCCTAGTGGGAAAAAATTAAATAGTCATAGACCATTTTTAAGTTCAACATCAACAATCAAGGAACGGCCATAATAGGTCATTCACCCACTAGAAATAACAGCCAAAGCTTCAACCGCAAATAAAAATTAATTCCGTAAACCAGGAAAAAATTAAAAAAACATTTACCCTGTAATTTCTTATACGATGCACCGTTTCATCTGCTGTTTAATGGTAAACTAACCTGATTAAATTAAATCAAGCCAATCTTCCATAGGCCCTCAGATTCTTCAGTAAGAAATAGACCAAGTCGGAACAGATATTTTCACGAGGCATTTCCGACCCTGCCAAGGTAATATCTGACCTAAAATTTTCAAATCGTCGCACTCGCGCCAAATTTATCGGCAGCAAATAAATATAAGCCGTCGATTCCATTACGGAATTAACCAGAAAATTCATAATTAATCAATATAGGGTCGCAAAAAAAAATTTTGTAGAAATTTTTTGCCACCAGCGGCCTAGTGGGAAAAAATTAAATAGTCATAGACCATTTTTAAGTTCAACATCAACAATCAAGGAACGGCCATAATAGGCCATTCACCCACTAGAAATAACAGCCAAAGCTTCAACCGCAAATAAAAATTAATTCCGTAAACAGGAGAAAATTTATAAAACATTTACCCTGTAATTTCTTATACGATGCACCGTTTCATCTGCTGTTTAATGGTAAACTAACCTGATTAAATTAAATCAAGCCAATCTTCCATAGGCCCTCAGATTCTTCAGTAAGAAATAGCCCAAGTCGGAACAGATATTTTCACGAGGCATTTCCGACCCTGCCAAGGTAATATCTGACCTAAAATTTTCAAATCGTCGCACTCGCGCCAAATTTATCGGCAGCAAATAAATATAAGCCGTCGATTCCATTACGGAATTAACCAGAAAATTCATAATTAATCAATATAGGGTGGTAAAAAAAAATTTTGTAGAATTTTTTTGCCACCAGCGGCCTAGTGGAAAAAAATTAAATAGTCATAGACCATTTTTAAGTTCAACATCAACAATCACGGAACGGCCATAATAGGCCATTCACCCACTAGAAATAACAGCCAAAGCTTCAACCGCAAATAAAAATTAATTCCGTAAACCAGGAGAAAATTTAAAAAACATTTACCCTGTAATTTCTTATACGATGCACCGTTTCATCTGCTGTTTAATGGTAAACTAACCTGATTAAATTAAATCAAGCCAATCTTCCATAGGCCCTCAGATTCTTCAGTAAGAAATAGCCCAAGTCGGAACAGATATTTTCACGAGGCATTTCCGACCCTGCCAAGGTAATATCTGACCTAAAATTTTCAAATCGTCGCACTCGCGCCAAATTTATCGGCAGCAAATAAATATAAGCCGTCGATTCCATTACGGAATTAACCAGAAAATTCATAATTAATTAATAAAGGGTGGCAAAAAAAAAAAAAAAATTTTGTAGATTTTTTTTGCCACCAGCGGCCTAGTGGGAAAAAATTAAATAGTCATAGACCATTTTTAAGTTCAACATCAACAATCAAGGAACGGCCATAATAGGCCATTCACCCACTAGAAATAACAGCCAAAGCTTCAACCGCAAATAAAAATAATTCCGTAAACCAGGAGAAAATTAAAAAAACATTTACCCTGTAATTTCTTATACGATGCACCGTTTCATCTGCTGTTTAATGGTAAACTACCTGATTAAATTAAATCAAGCCAATCTTCCATAGGCCCTCAGATTCTACAGTAAGAAATAGCCCAAGTCGGAACAGATATTTTCACGAGGCATTTCCGACCCTGCCAAGGTAATATCTGACCTAAAATTTTCAAATCGTCGCACTCGCGCCAAATTTATCGGCAGCAAATAAATATAAGCCGTCGATTCCATTACGGAATTACCAGAAAATTCATAATTAATCAATATAGGGTGGCAAAAAAATTTTGTAGAATTTTTTTGCCACCAGCGGCCTAGTGGGAAAAAATTATATAGTCATAGACCATTTTTAAGTTCAACATCAACAATCAAGGAACGGCCATAATAGGCCATTCACCCACTAGAAATAACAGCCAAAGCTTCAAACGCAAATAAAAATTAATTCCGTAAACCAGGAGAAAAATTAAAAAAACATTTACCCTGTAATTTCTTATACGATGCACCGTTTCATCTGCTGTTTAATGGTAAACTAACCTGATTAAATTAAATCAAGCCAATCTTCCATAGGCCCTCAGATTCTTCAGTAAGAAATAGCCCAAGTCGGAACAGATATTTTCACGAGGCATTTCCGACCCTGCCAAGGTAATATCTGACCTAAAATTTTCAAATCGTCGCACTCGCGCCAAATTTATCGGCAGCAAATAAATATAAGCCGTCGATTCCATTACGGAATTAACCAGAAAATTCATAATTAATCAATATAGGGTGGCAAAAAAAATTTTGTAGAATTTTTTTGCCACCAGCGGCCTAGTGGGAAAAAATTAAATATCATAGACCATTTTTAAGTTCAACATAAACAATCAAGGAACGGCCATAATAGGCCATTCACCCACTAGAAATAACAGCCAAAGCTTCAAACGCAAATAAAAATTAATTCCGTAAACCAGGAGAAAATTTAAAAAACATTTACCCTGTAATTCTTATACGATGCACCGTTTCATCTGCTGTTTAATGGTAAACTAACCTGATTAAATTAAATCAAGCCAATCTTCCATAGGCCCTCAGATTCTTCAGTAAGAAATAGCCCAAGTCGGAACAGATATTTTCACGAGGCATTTCCGACCCTGCCAAGGTAATATCTGACCTAAAATTTTCAAATCGTCGCACTCGCGCCAAATTTATCGGCAGCAAATAAATATAAGCCGTCGATTCCATTACGGAATTAACCAGAAAATTCATAATTAATCAATATAGGGTGGCAAAAAAAATTTTGTAGAATTTTTTTGCCACCCGCGGCCTAGTGGGAAAAAATTAAATAGTCATAGACCATTTTTAAGTTCAACATCAACAATCAAGGAACGGCCATAATAGGCCATTCACCCACTAGAAATAACAGCCAAAGCTTCAACCGCAAATAAAAATTAATTCCGTAAACCAGGAGAAAATTTAAAAAACATTTACCCTGTAATTTTTATACGATGCACCGTTTTATCTGCTGTTTAATGGTAAACTAACCTGATTAAATTAAATCAAGCCAATCTTCCATAGGCCCTCAGATTCTTCAGTAAGAAATAGCCCAAGTCGGAACAGATATTTTCACGAGGCATTTCCGACCCTGCCAAGGTAATATCTGACCTAAAATTTTCAAATCGTCGCACTCGCGCCAAATTTATCGGCAGCAAATAAATATAAGCCGTCGATTCCATTACGGAATTAACCAGAAAATTCATAATTAATCAATATAGGGTGGCAAAAAAAAATTTTGTAGAATTTTTTTGCCACCAGCGACGATTTGAAAATTTTAGGTCAGATATTACCTTGGCAGGGTCGGAAATGCCTCGTGAAAATATCTGTTCCGACTTGGGCTATTTCTTACTGAAGAATCTGAGGGCCTATGGAAGATTGGCTTGATTTAATTTAATCAGGTTAGTTTACCATTAAACAGCAGATGAAACGGTGCATCGTATAAGAAATTACAGGTTAAATGTTTTTTAAATTTTCTCCTGGTTTACGGAATTATTTTTATTTGCGGTTGAAGCTTTGGCTGTTATTTCTAGTGGGTGAATGGCCTATTATGGCCGTTCCTTGATTTTTGATGTTGAACTTAAAAATGGTCTATGACTATTTAATTTTTTCCCTCTAGGCCGCTGGTGGCAAAAAAATTCTACAAAATTTTTTTTTGCCACCCTATATTGATTAATTATGAATTTTCTGGTTAATTCCGTAATGGAATCGACGGCTTATATTTATTTGCTGCCGATAAATTTGGCGCGAGTGCGACGATTTGAAAATTTTAGGTCAGATATTACCTTGGCAGGGTCGGAAATGCCTCGTGAAAATATCTGTTCCGACTTGGGCTATTTCTTACTGAAGAATCTGAGGGCTTATGGAAGATTGGTTTGATTTAATTTAATCAGGTTAGTTTACCATTAAACAGCAGATGAAACGGTGCATCGTATAAGAAATTACAGGGTAAATGTTTTTTAAATTTTCTCCTGGTTTACGGAATTAATTTTTATTTGCGGTTGAAGCTTTGGCTGTTATTTCTAGTGGGTGAATGGCCTATTATGGCCGTTCCTTGATTGTTGATGTTGAACTTAAAAATGGTCTATGACTATTTAATTTTTTCCCTCTAGGCCGCTGGTGGCAAAAAAATTCTACAAAATTTTTTTGCCACCCTATATTGATTAATTATGAATTTTCTGGTTAATTCCGTAATGGAATCGACGGCTTATATTTATTTGCTGCCGATAAATTTGGCGCGAGTGCGACGATTTGAAAATTTTAGGTCAGATATTACTTGGCAGGGTCGGAAATGCCTCGTGAAAATATCTGTTCCGACTTGGGCTATTTCTTACTGAAGAATCTGAGGGCTTATGGAAGATTGGTTTGATTTAATTTAATCAGGTTAGTTTACCATTAAACAGCAGATGAAACGGTGCATCGTATAAGAAATTACAGGGTAAATGTTTTTTAAATTTTCTCCTGGTTTACGGAATTAATTTTATTGCGGTTGAAGCTTTGGCTGTTATTTCTAGTGGGTGAATGGCCTATTATGGCCGTTCCTTGATTGTTGATATATATATATATATTATATATATATATATATATTATATATATATATATATATATAGATAGAGAGAGAGAGAGAGAGAGAGAGAGAGAGAGAGATATTATTGACAATCCAATAATTCATTTATAGTATATCACATGATATACTATGAATATAATATCACATAACATAATGATATATAACATAAACATTTATTAAAAGCATAAGATGCCAACAAATGGTTTCGACTTGTATATATTTTTTTTCTGGTATACATACATAATAAGAGTTCCCTTATATAGACCTCTACATTTAATTTATCTTATAATTACATTAAACCAATATTTATAGGGTATTCAACTGACGTACCAGTGAATTGGATGTTTGTTACTTTTTATATATATATATATATATATATATACATATAGACACACACATATATATATACATATATATATATATATATATATATATATATATATATATATGTATATATATATATATATATATATATATATACATATATTATATAGAGGGTACTACTAGTCATAGATACCGCACGCTAGGAGGGACCATTGCAGTCAAAACTACTAAAATAAACAAATTTATAATTTAAATATATTTTTCACCGGAATAGTTCGATACTGAATTTTTGTTCCCAGTAAGCAATTTGTTACCGCAGTGCATTGCGAATAAGCCCGCCATTTTCATAGATATGTAAAGATAAACATTCGTACATGCTACGACGAATTCTACGGTTGGCTGTCGGGTTTGTAATGTTATGTTTTTTGTTATGTCTTGAGTTTGTTGCACTGATGAGCATAGAATGCATATTCTGCATTAATTGCGAAATCACAGGTGATATGTAACTAAATTCCTTTTTTAAATGACTTGGTTTGAAGTTTTGCATTCGGTACAATTTGTTTATTTTAGTAGTTTTGACCGCAAGGGTCCCTCATAGCGTGCGGTATCTATGAATAGTAGTACCCTCTATATAATATAATTAAACATTTTCAAAGTGGAAAAATTTACGGATTTTTTCTCTTACGAGGTTTTCACGCTAACTACTGATAATTTCTTATAAAGATTTTATCCTCAATTTT